>NC_045712.1:348757-546483 GCF_009834535.1 Camelus ferus | reverse complement strand
CATGACATTTTAGCTGAGCCTAGGCCCTAGACCCTCGAAACATGGAAACCCAAAACACATAATGGGCCGTCTTTAGTGCCACCCTGGTTCATGAAACTCAGCCATGTGCACTGAGATGGAGACTACGAGCTTCTTCAGCAACATTTGGGGATGAGTCTAATTATAGAAGCACTTGGTTCAAACGATGCTTGTGTGTTTGTGTGGCCATGTGTGTGCTATAAGTGTTTGTGGCAAAGAGACCATAAGAAAGGGGGAGAGGGAGAGAGAGAACAAGAGAGAGGCAGAAGGAGACAAGTGAGATAGGGAGGTAGGGATGGAGGGCGTAAGGGAGAGAGAGAGATTGATTGCCTGCCTAATATCCCCAGCACCTTGGTTAATTTGAGCCCTGCTGATAATAATCTGGCTATAATCTGGGAACCAAGAAAAGTGCTAGGAGACTTGTGTAATGGTGCTCCCCTGTACTGGCCCGAATGGAAGCTCCATTGCTCCCAGAATTCCAGTGACGGGGCTTCATTGTTGTAGGGATTCCAAGAGAATCTAGTTTGCAAGTAGAAGCTGGCTTCTTATCAAGGGCCCCCGACCCCGTTCCCATGCAGTCCCAGGCAAATTTGGACATGGTGAATCTGTGAGGAGTGGCATGGATGCTGGTGCACAGACTACAAGGGGACCAAAACAGAGCCAAAGACTTTGCGTTGAGTTCCAAGCCAGCTTTATTGGATCAAGGCAATGTCACAGAGAACCCGCAAATCGACCTCCAAACCAAGAGGACTTGGGCGGTCCTCTTGTCGTTTGGCATGCTAGCATCCTTTCCGACATCAGGGAGGATGCCCCTCCTGGTGCCCGTGCATCCTGAGAGCACACGGGCAGCACGGCAAGGCTGAGGGAGGCCACGCAGTGGCGCCGGCAGTCTGGGCGCCTTGCCCTTGCTGCCGAGCCCTAGGAGAGTGGCTGGTTCCTCGTCCTTTTTTCTCAGCCGTGGCTCGGCATCCCAGGGAAGGAGGCCTGAATTGGGCTCGACCAAAGGCTTTCCTGAGGCCCTGGCGAGCCTGGCAGCATGTCCAGGAGGGCCTGGAATTCGTCGTCACTGAGGGGTTCTTCCAGGGTTGGCCAAAGTCCCTCTTCCGGGGTGCCGTCGCTCAGGAAAGGTTGTGCCTTTTCCAGAAGGCTGGCGTCTGACAAGAGTTCATCTAAAAGGCTTCCTGAGCCTCTGGCGCCTGAGGTCTGGGGCTGCGGGTGGAGCGGAGGAGACGTGAGCTGATCCGTTGGATCCTGCTCCTGCCACAGGTGTGTCTCGGCCTGTTCGGGCTGCAGAATTGGCGCGTGGGGGCTGCGTGGCTGAGCCGGATGCTGCCCGGTGTGTGGAGGAGCGCTGCGGGGGACAGGCTGAGGGCGTGCTGCCATGCCAGGGTGCAGGCTGCTGTGCGGGCAGGCCCCTCCGTGGGCGGACGGCGTGAGTGCCTCGTGCATGGGTGCGAGACCCCCTCCTGGACTCGGCCCTGCTGTGGTGCCGCCGGGTCTGTTCCCGGATGTGGAGGGTTCTCGGCTCCCTGCGAAGCCGGGGCGGGCTGGACCTCCAGGAGCATCAAATGCTCTCCCACCCAGCCACCACTGGGATCACAAGGCACAAAGAAGCTGGGGGCCAGAGGAGGGGCTGCAGCGGCAAGGGGCCGGAAGCTGTCCAGTGGATCAGATTGAGGCAAGTGATGAGCGCTCTTGTGGATACTGATCAGGGGCTTTTTGTCGGATGGGACAGTCGGGGCTGGTCTGGCATCGGGGTCTTCTGCCCTGGTCTTGGCAAGCGCCCCTTTGCTCTGATCCGTGTGCCGATCTCTCTTTTTCTGTAACCATATGTAGGCAAGATGAGAGAAATTGAGACAGGTACATTAGAAGCAAATCATTGCAGGTCAAGTTGCAACCCCTTGCCACCACCAATGGTCTGACTGTCTGGGCAAATCACTGCCATCGTCTAGGATTTGACCCAGGGTGATGTCACCTTTGACGTTCCCAAGGTCCTTGTAAAAGAAGGGGCAAATCAGGGCCACATATTACCACTGGCGTCCCAGAGAGAGTCATCATTTACTGGGTAAAGTGTCGGGTCCCCTCACTGGCTGTCTGCATTCTCTGCCCCGTCCCCTTCGGGAAATGGATGCCTTCAACTCATGTACCTGATTGAATTCGTATAGTGATATTTAAACGCACCATTCTTCACCGCAATCCCCTCAATGACACACTCACAAAACCAAAACATTCATAAGTGCCTGAAAATCTGAACGCCGACCCTGGAAAAGGCGCACTGTCCAGGGGGGAAGCAGCGGTGATAGGCAGGCCATGTCCACGAAGTTTCCGAGCATGTGAGGTGGGGTGAGGAGGAAAGGCTGGAGAGGTGGTCCAGAACACGCTGTGATGGAGACTAGGCAGTTTGGGAGGGGGACTGGGGGATTCTGGGACACAGCAGTTGTCTGCTTCTCTGCTGGGCTCCTGTCCCTCATTGAAGGCTCATCTGAACCTTACGAGCGGGTCAATTCCCCTTCCCTGACAACGTGGGGACTCAGCCAGCCCCCATCGAGGGTGACTGAGGCATACACACCCCTCAACCTGGAACCCGGCTCCTAACCAGTCCTGGGGAACACGGACGTCTCAGCCCGTGCTGTCCCTGCTGGGCATGCTGTTCTTCTGAAAACTGGTCGTATTTGGAAGTAAGAACTATTTTAGGAGGGAATACAAATCTGGGTGAATGACAGTTCACACACTTGTCTTGGCCCTGAGAGCGCAGCCCCGCCCCCTGGCCGAAGGAGCCACTCCCCGTGCACGAAGCCCAGCCCCGCCCAGGTGCCCTCCTCGGCCACTCCCCTGCCTCGGCGGCCGGCCCGCCCCTTGATCAGGCAGGCAGGCAGGAGGCAGTTGTTCCCTGTGGCCCGGGGCTCTTCTGAGTGGCGCTGTCCCTCCTTCCAACTGCCAGCGGCGGCGGCTGCACAGGCAGCGGCGCGGTCCCTTTGGCAGTCGCAGCTTGAGCCGAGCGGCGGCAGCGTAGGGGCGAGCCCAGCGCTTTGGTGGCGCCGGTGGCGTCCGTGTCGGTTTCCATGGAGGCGGCAGCGGCGGCAGCGGCGGTTGAGGCTTCGGCTGCTGCGGCTGCGGCTGCAGCAGCGGCGGCGTTGGCGACGGAGGGGAACACGGTCTCCAACATGGTCCGCGGGCAGGCGTGCGACGTGGGGCCGCCCTACAGCAAACTCTAGTACATCTGGGAAGGCTCCTGTGGCGTGATGTCGTGATTGTCTGCATCCCGTGTGCCGGCCGCCCACCCCCGCGCAGCTTCCCACCCGACCTAGGCTTTCACAGCCGCGGCCTTGGCCTAAGACCCTCGACCCTGATTCCAGCGCCGACCCCGACCCCCGCCAAGCCGCCCCGCCTTCTGCGCGTCCAGAGTCTGGTGAAGGGCCTGGCCGCTCTTGCTGGGGCTTTGCTCCCGCAGCTTCCAGGTCGGCCCTCGCTCAGCGCGGGGAGTCGGGGAGGGGCACAGGGCGTGGGGGCCTCGCCCCGGTGGGGCCCTTCGTGACCCCCAGGACGGGAACTTGAGCCACCGCCCCAGGGTGAACCCCTCGTGGCCTTCCCTTGACCACCCCGAGTGAAGCCGCCAATTCCTTCAGATGATCAAGACCGTTGCGGCCATGGTCGGGAAATCGGTTGGCAGGGGCGTGTGTGCAGAAAGCCGGGATCATCGTCTCTTTTAGGCCCCTCGCCTGTGTTTCCCGCTGACAGCTTAGCTTCAGCACCTTCCGCGGTGCCAGTGGTGCTCTCCTGAGTAAGCTTTCTTAAAAACCTGCAGTGGCATCAGTGTTGGTGTGGAATGTTTCAAACCTGAAGTTTCCAAATGGATTCTGCTATGGTAGTGTTCGCGTTTCAGGAATGGTAAGTCAGCATCGCTGTCTTGATTTCTTCAAGTGTCATTTGGTTTATGACCTAAGTTGATGCTCCCCCTGCCACTGCCCCGCTTTGAGCCCGACTGAGCTTTCCTACTAGTAGATGGGCATCTAGATGTCTTAGCACAATGACTGTGGGCTTTTCCTTCTAAAGCTTTAGCGCTCAGTGTGTATGCAGCCCAGTTGGGGTTCTTGGAGAAGCAAGTGCAGGCTCCCAGGGTGGCTTGAGATCCCTCAGAATCTTCCCTGGGATCGGGGTTACGATGTTGCTATTTAGTTATTTTTTTCAAGTAGATCCAACCACCTTTTGTCTTTTGGGCTTACGGAGACTTGTGAAGCTTTAAGCTCCCTTCCACCTCTGCCTTCATGGGAGTGTGTCTTTTTTGTTGAATGGAGGGAGCAAACAATTTCAGATACTGAGCTAGGTATGTTATCTCATATTACCTGAACAGGCACCTGCAGAGAGGAAATGGCACAGAGAGCTGTCTTTCAGATGAGAAGCTGTTTCAAGGTGAAGCTAGTACTTAGCGTCGCCCAAATAGTCGGGCTTGAGATTGCCGCCTGAGATCCTGTTCCGGTTGCTGGAGCCCTTTCCATTGCTCCCTGTTTTCCTTCATTAGTGTTGGGAATAATTTTGAAATTTTATCGTAGTTTACCCTTACAAGCAAATTTATTTCAGAAACATATTGAACTTTGAACGTTCAAAATTTGAGAAATGCATTGAGGGAATATTTTTCCATGTATGCTTTATAAGTACGACATTAATACAAAATGTGTAAGAAGAAATTCTTGAATATTTCCTTCCAGTTCAGGAGCAACTTTTTGTGAATGAATGAACGGACATGAGAACATTTTTAAGTGAAAGAATACAGACATTAATTACCGCATATTGTATGAATCCATTGAATTGGAAGTCAGGAATATGCAAATCTGAATTTCATATAAATGAAATCAATCCCAATGTAGAGTTTAGTGGCTGTTTATTTTCTCTCAGTGCTGTTTTTGAGTGCTACATCTTTTTTATATGAATATGACATTCATGCTGGTCGTATTGCTGAATATGCCATGCATTCATTCTGTATGTAGGGCATGTAAGAGTGTATCACAAACTATGTATTTATCCCTTCTTTTAATAATAGATATTTGTGTTAGTACCATTTGCGTTACTATAAATTCACAGTTTGTGTATTTATGCATGCATCATTTTTGTAATTATCTGATGTCATTTACCATGTGTGAAGAATATTTGCCAGCAGTAATATTGGGTCGATGTGTCTTAAATACAGCTTGAGTGCCTTTTAAGTATTTCCTTTTTTATTACCTTGGTTTCCTTTTGGTTTTTGTGAGTCTATTGTGTGGTTTTGGTCTGTGGTCACCCTGTTTCTCAAATATATTAACCCATTTCTCTCTCTGTTGTCTTTAAACAGATTGTCATATAATCTCAAACACATCCTAAATAGAATGGAAACAAATCTCTATTTTCCTGCTTCCCTCTCCCATCCTTACTGATTTTGATGCCGTGTTTTTCATCTTCATGCTTATTCTCTTGCAACTTCTTGCCGTTATTGCCTTTCCAATGATGGTTTTCTCATTTCTAGATCATCCTGCTTCTAAAATTCTCAATCTTTCTTGCAGGATAAGTTTATTATTGCAAAATTCTTTCGGTGTTTGCGTGTCTGTGAAACCCTTGATCTCTTCTGTTATTCTAAAGGATTGTCTTGTGGCATAGGTTATGCTAGGTTGCACGTTCTTCTCATTCAGGGATTTGACTCTCTGTGAAATCCCTCCTTGGCCTGCAAAGTTTGTGTTGAAAAATCTGCTGAATGCCTGATGGAGGTTCTCTTGTGACTCACTTGTTTTAATTTTGGTGCACTTAGAATCGTTTCTTTATCATGAAATTGGGTCCTTTTCATGACAGCATGTCTTGTTGTAGGTCTCTTGGTGTTTATCTTGTTTGGGTCCCACTGTGTTTCCTGTATTGGGAGAGCTGATTCTTTCTTCAGTTTGGGAAATGTTAGTCTGATTCCTTCAGTTTCCTTTTCCAAATCCTTTTCTCTTTCTTTTCCATCTGGGGCCCCTATGATTCATAGAATGGCATACTTCTTATTATCCCAGGTTTGAAATGCATGGCTTCCATTGGTTTTCACTTGCTTCTCTATGTCACGTTCTGATAGTGTGATTTCCCTTATCCTCTATTCTGAGACAATTCTTTGTTCCTCTGCATTTTCTAGTCTGATTTGACCATTTTTAACAAGGCAGTTACCTCATCCATTGTGTTTCCTGGTTATATTTGGCTCCTCTTTAGAGTTGCTGTTCTCATTTTATAGTATTCTGAATTTTTATTCATAGCCTTTCTTCTTCCTTCAGTGTTTTTCTCACCTCTTTTTTCAAGTAAAGTTCTTATGGAGTTTTGGTTCTAATTCATTGTTCATTCTTTAAGGTGCTTTCTCTCTTTTTTAATCGGGGATGGTTCTTCTTCTTTTTCATTTGATTACATCTCTATGTCTCTCTGGCTTAAAGATTATCAGTTATCTCTTTTTGAGTTGAAGGGTATGTTTGAAGTGGCAGCTTTTCTATGTAGGTCATGCACAGTTCATAATATTACCGTGAGGACTGCTTTGGGTGTGGATTGATGCTTCTGTGAGCATTGCCTCTTCTTTCTTTAATTGCCTGCATAACTTTTGTGATGGTCACTCACTCTTGTCGTTTAGCAGAGCCTCGTTTTGGCTAGGTGTTTATCACAGCTTTGACTGTGGCAGAGAGCCTACTCCTTTTTGGTTGGAATTCTGGCTACCAAACGTTCTCTGGGCTGCAGTGTGTGATATGTGGAGTTGGACATTTTCCAATACTCTTTCTTGACAGTGCCCTTGCCCTTGTTTTGCCACGGGAAGGTCAGCACCCTACTCTGGTGACCCACAGGTTCCCTGGCCACACAACCACCAGTGAAAACAGTCTAATAAAATCAGGCCCTAGGTCCTGGTGCAATCACCCAGCAGTCCTTCATCTGGATCATCAGGGAAGTACCAGGTCAGCGTCATCACCATTTGTTGCATTTTCCTATGTTAAGCAAGCCTGATGGAAAGGCTTCCCCTTCCCCTGATGTGCACAAGCACCCTGCTCCTTGCTCTCTCCTCCGAGATGTGAGGGACCACAAAGACAGCAGCAGAGCAAGTCCACACCCTCTGTCTGGGACTCCAAACCTTATCTCAGTCCTGCTGATGAAGTTGCAGATTATCTGGCTCTGGATTCTACTTTTCCCCAACTTCCCCCAGAACACTCGAAGCAAAATGATGATGGATGTTTGAGCCCTCCTTCTCCTCTATTCAGAAAATGGCACATTGAGCCCAGGACCAGCACAGACAGTGGCTATGGCCATAGGATACCTAGATAGTCACCACCAGGCCCACGATGACTGTTGGTTTTTGATCTGGGGTTAACCAGTTCTGTTCTGTTCTGTACAGAGCACCATCTACAGCCAACAGCTCACTCCAACCAGTTAGACTGCTTCTGTGCTGTCAGCCTTAGCCTTCTCCCTCAGCTTTAGCAGCCATTCCTAGCTCACCATTGCCAGCTCGAGTCAAGTTCTGGGGATCGATTGCTGGCCTATTTTGTGCTGGTCCTTTTCACTTCTCACAGCTAAGCATCTGCTGTGCACTCCTCTCAGCCTCAAGGGATCCCCTTCGATCCCTGCTATCTTGTCCATTATGTGTTTCCCAGTAAAAGAGCATCTCCCGTTTTGCTGTCCCCGACCACCACCCAATATCAGGGCCTGCACTGATTGACGTTCTACTTTTCTATTTTCTCCTACCAGATTTTGTCAGGACTCTTTCTGTCTTTTGAAATAAGAGATGTTCCACCAACGATCAGCAGGTATCTTGAGCAAATGGGTGGGTAAGTGGATGCATGTCTTGCCGTATACATGGGACTGGGTGAGCTAGAAGTCCACTTACACTCCACCATCTGGGCACTGATAAATCGACACTATTTTTTTAAGATATCAATCACAGAATTGTGCTTCTTGTTTAGACGTCCATTTAGAGCATCCATAGTGAGAGAGAGGGTCGAAAGACTCCAGGTCTGCCATTGTGTTTATATCATACTTGCAGCCTTTGAAATGCTTCATAGATTGATTAGATATTATGAGGTTTGTATCCAAATAAAATCATTTCTTAAACCATCTAGAATCTAACTACAAACCACTGTTGCCAATGTTGGGTACCAGCTTGCCAAGTCTATATGTACAAAAACAGTGAATTGATAAATCAGCAGCCGACTACTGTGATGAAGAAAACAGTTTGCCCAGGTTCAATTGGTGCATTGGACTCACCGATTAGAACCATGAAATAACACCTGGGCTTCCATAGTGCGTGTGGTGCACATTTGTCTCATTGAGTCCTCCTGGGCTCTGGTTGGTGAATCAATGGGCAACAATTTGCTTGAGAAATACCCAAGGAAACCCAAAGAACGCATTTCTATTTAGACTTACTGTGAAAAACATCTAGATCCATGATAGCTATGAGAACAATGCTGCCTATTTTGGATGATATTGAGAAACAGGAGCCCTTATATCAATGATGGATTGTTTTAATGGTACTTATGCATTGGAAAAATTAATTTAAGCCTACAAATTCTACCCCTAGATATCCTGCACCCAGGATTTTACTTAAGGGGAAAGAAGGTCCATATAAATGTGTCCATAAATGCTTCTGGTAGCTTTTAGAGTTCACTTCTAGGACTGATGTGTAATAATTACCCATACTGTCTTGATACAGTGTATGCATATACAATTTGCATATCCATGTTGATGTTAAATAACACTCATATATGTAGTAAGTGATTTTATTTTTACTGTGGAAAGTGGATGGGAATGGATAAATTGGGGAGTTTGATATTTGCAAATATTAACCACTTTATATAAAAATAGATTAAAAACAATCTTCTTCTCTATAGCATAGGGAACTATATTCAAAATCTTATGATAAACTTTATTGAAAAAGATTATGAAACAATTATGTGTTTATGTATTCATGACTAGGGACTTTGTGCTGTACACCAGAAATTGACACATTGTAACTGACTACACTTTAAAAATAACAAATAAATAACATTAAAATTGTTATTCTGGTGATTCCTTTTACCCACCCTACCCTAAATATCATTTTATATGCAAGGAAAATCAGCTCCCTACTTTCTCACCAGCACTTAGGATGCTTGCCTCTAATCACTTCATACTGTAAATTAAAGTGATCCCAATTTTCCCAAGATGGGAAGTGGGAGGAGAATGAGGAGAAGGAGAATTATTTAGTGGTCATCAACTATTCATTAATACAACTTGGAACCAAATAAATAAAGCCTGGGCTTTATTTTTGCTGATATATCTTGATTTTTAAAAATTGTACATTGATAAATCCTTCAAATAATTCCTTAAGAATGAATGGATTCAGAATTGCCTGTGTAAAATATTTTTATTGAAGAGGGTTAACAAAATTAACATGGTTTCTATCCCTTCATTAAAAAGAAAGAATAATTTCAAAATATTATCTCTAGAGCAAATTATGTATTTCACTTTCTACTATCAATAAAAAATAACATTCTCCAGAGATTGGAACAATACTATGAAGCAGGCTGTATTATATCTTTGAGACAGAAGGCACCCTGAAATTTCTAACTGATACCCTGATAGCTAAAACTCCAGATGTCTTCCCAGAATTGTCAACAAGTGGGCAATCCACTATGGATTTTCTATTTCTGTACCATGCCTCTCTGACCTGAAATTATTGTTGTCATATATTAGCAATATGTAAATTATAACAAAATCTGGTACTTCCAAATAATAGTTGGTAAATTTTCTCCCTTTCTTTGTGTCTCTGTTTCCTCATCTGTAAAGTGGACAGACTGCCGTCCCTGCTATGGGCACTGTGTGTACATGGGAGCATCTTGCTTTTATTCATATCCTCAGTTTACTCCCCTGTTTTCCACACTACACATCACCCCTGCCTCCGGAAGGACTTAGTACCCCTCATCCGTGAATCCTTCTAGGCTTCTGAGATACTAATTGTCTTTTGACTTTTTGGCAAGCCCTCTCTAAGCACTTGATATCCAGATTTCCCAGCCCTCATAACCCCTCACTCAGCCTCTTCCATCTTCCAAAATTATGTTGACTTACTTGACTATTCTTTTTATTGGTTTAGTGGGTTTCATTTAAAAAGTATGCATTTTTGAGTCTGCTGTGTTTAACCAGAAGTCTCCAACAGAAAAGGAAGGAAGGAAGGAAGGAAGGAAGGAAGGAAGGAAGGAAGGAAGGAAGAAGGAAGAAAGGGAGGGAGGGAGGAGTGAGTTGAAGATCAAAACCAACTTCTCAGTTTTCAAAGACCTGCTAACTTTTTAACTTAATCAAGTACCTTTGTTGGAAAGAGGATTCTACTGTGATATTCTTTTCTCTTTATTGTTGGTATGTGAACTGGAAGGTGAGTGGAATCTGTAACCTGAATCAAGGAGATTAAAATAAATAAAGGCAAGCAGTCTGTATCACCAAAATTTTAAGAATTAAATTATTTCTCAAGTAAGGCAAAATAATTATATGGGTTAGACAGAAACACAGGAAAACTAAAATCCTCACAGTGCAGAAAATATACTTTAAGTAATTTAAATATACACCTTCAGTTTCTACAAATGAAATATATGTACAGTTCATATACTTTATTTCAATTTGGCTATTTTAAAATGTGTGTCATATCATGCAGACTACATTAGAAGGAGAATATTGATCATAAACATATTTGAAGGATACTTTTAATAAGTAGGTATATGATTAGAATCTTCAAAAGCTTTTTGGACTACTTGTCTTATAAATGTAGAAGGGATTTATGACCGTAAGTATGTAGGAATATATTAAAATCAATTAGAGGGTTCAGTAAGGTTTTGTGAACACTAATAATTTAAAAATATGCTCAGATAATTTAGAATACATTTTTAAATTAGACTTCAAAGTCATATAAAATTTAGCTGTCTATATTGAAATAAAAATTTTCATTTCCTAGGAAATAATAAAAAATATATTTTGAAATGGAAAGAATTGGATGCTTATAAATGTTAATGGGGAGTAAAGTATTATATAATATATAGCCCTTTCAAATTGGCTTCAACCACTTAGTCATATGCATTTAAGGGTCCTCCATGTCTTTTCATGTCTTCATAACTCATTTCTTTTTATCACTGTATAATATTCCATTGTCTCAATATTATACCACAGTTTATTTATCCATTCACTTATGAAGGACATCTTGGTTGCATCCAAGTTTTGGCAATTATGAATAAAGTTGCTATATATGCACAGAATTTTTTGTGGATGTAAGTTTTTATTTCATTTGAGTAAATATCAAGGTGCATGATTGCAGGGTTGCATGGGAAACCGCCAAACTGTTTTCCAAAGTGGCTGTACCATTTTGCATTCCCTTCAGTGTATTCTTTTGTTATAATGGTCATGTGGGGACAGTTGGTGAATCTTGAAGGGATCGGAGGGTTAGATGATAGTAATGTATCAATGTTAGCAATGATGGTTATAGTGTGTGTGTGTGTGTACATACATACATATATATATATATGACAATGTAGATGAACATTCTTATTTGTAAGAAGTACAAGAAAAAGCATTATTCAAGGTGATGGAGAATCAAATGGCAACTTCAAATAGTCTGAGAAAAATAAATTTATACTGTGCTTGAAATATTTCTGTAAAATTTATGATTGTTTCAAAAAAATTAAACCACTCAGTTGGCAAAATCTTACATTGAAAATATGCATTTCTACTAGACAATAGCTAGTAAATTATCCCATATGTATATAGGCAAGCAGGTCCCAACAGGCTCATTATAATAGAGAAATTATAATATGGAAAATAGGCATTAATTCTTCAAAAGGAGCATGGTTATGTGAACTTAAGTATATTTATACACTGGAATACTACACAGCAATTAAAAATGAATGAGTGGTCTTGACATGAATAAACAGTGTGAAGAAAATAAGTTGTAAAGAAATAGGACTCCACTATTCAGTGTTTTTTTTTTATCTGAAACAAAAATGGCAACTGTTTTACTAAATTTGTGTGTAGTAGGTATATAGGTTGTGATAGATTATTTTTTATACCTTCCTGTGTGATGGAAATTAAAATGTTTAAATTAATATTAAAATTTTAAATCAATAAGATAAAATAAAGCTATCAAAATTTTAGAGGCTCTGAGCAGGATTTGAAAACAAGGTCTGGCTTGGCTATAAACCAGACTGAAGTTTTCCAAACAAAACTGCATACCCTCATGAGAACTTTCTGCCTGCCCTCAGGATTCCAAAGTGGGCAACAAAACTTGTGCTGCCCAGATTAATCATCATAAGTGAGACACAAAGAAGGAAGGGAACAGCATCTTTGAAGAGGGATAATATGGTCTGGGTGACACTAAACCCTTTGGCCTCTGGAGAAAAATATTTCCTTTTGTAGTGTCATGCCCTCTGAATAACATGAAGGGCCAATAAATAGTTATTTCATGTACCATCATGTAGGAGGTATGAAGTTACCTCTAATTTTAATAAGTGCAGTCACAAATGCATTTTAATACCTTACTAATTATATCTAATACCAGACAATGTTATGATGATTACATAAAATGTTCCTATTATAGCATGACTCTAATATTAATTAAAGCAATCTAAATAGCAAGGATATTGTCCACTCCAGACCATATCCCCTCGTGCTTTGCACCACAAGTTTTACTGACCATTCCATAGTTCACTGAATTGTGCCCTCTGCTCTTTTAAATCCTCACTTCATAGTAGGAGCCCATCATTAAATTCTTTGTTCAAGAAGTTTGTAGAATTTTGGTAGAATTTTGTCTTTTTTCACTAATTTTCAGGAACAGTTTTCTCATTTGAGTTTCAAATCTTCCTGTGTTATTAGGTAAACTCAATATTCACTATAGACTGTTCCTAAACCAAGCAACACATTTGATTAGGAGAGAAACGGCACTATTTCTGATAGGAGTCATTCTCTCTTTGCAAGTGAAAAGTTATAAAGCAAAACTACCCCAGGGAGGCACCTTAACTGTGTCTGCTTCATCTCCACTGTATGAAGATGGAGATGTGGACCCAGAACTGATGTAAAACTTGATCTTTAGATTCTGTTCAAATATGTTCTCAACTGGATCAGCCTAGAAAACTTGGGGAAACAAAAGTTCAAGCCGTGACTGTAGAGAATTCACGAGTCTTAGTGGAAGTCATGAACATTACTATATTTCTTAATAATGGGTGACAAAACTATAATTTTAGGATTTTTGTTAGAAGAATGCCAACATGCAAGATGGTAGCCATGATGCTACAATAGCAGGTACAGCTGCTCCTGCCTGCACCTCTGAGTAATTCTCTTCAACATGTGCTGTTTCACATCCATCATTCCATTCTATGTAGAATACCATCGAGACAGGAGGGCAGGGGGCAGGGCACAACCATTAAAGAATGACATAGCTGTTGAGGAAACGGGATGGAACAATTTGTTCTTCAAAAGCATTTTTAGTTTCTTGGCCTTTTGCATTTCCATATAAATTGCAAATTCCAAGAAAAAAATTAGTATTTTTATTGATATTATATTGAATCCTGATATATTATATCAAATCTTCAATCTTGATGGAATCTTGATTGAACTGATATATTATCAGTTAAGGGAGAATTAATATATTTATAATATTGAGCCTTTCAATCTGGAATTTTACTCCCTATTTAATTGAGGCCTTTTCGAATGTCCCTCTTTAAATTTTATCATATTTCTTCCTAGAGAATTCTTTTAGCTATTGTTAGTTATATTTCTAAATATTTGATTTGTTATGCTATTGTACATGGTGTGTGTTTAAAAAGGTAATTACCTACTATTTCTTCTTGGTATATAGGAAAACATTTGGTTACAGTATATTGACATGATATATATTTATTTCTATGTATTGACATTGTAGTCAATATATTCTGTGTATACAATATACTCTGTATATTGAATTTTGTGTATTGACATAATAGTCAACCACCTTGCTAAACTCTATTAATCCTAATAATTATTTGAGAAGGCCCTCTATTTCATATTGAATAGAAATAGTCATAGTAGGCCTGCTTGTCTTGTTCTTAAACATAAAAATGGAAAATGTTCACTATTTCATCATTAATTACACTGTTTGCTATGGATTTTGTTGCTAATATCTTCCATCAGATTAAGAAATTTCTATTTCTAGCTTGGGAAGGGGGGTTTTGCTTTTGGTTTTGTATCATAAAATGATTTTGAATTTTATCAGATGTTCTTATGCATTTATTGAAGTTATATGTTTTTTTATTTTTTAATCTGTTTGTGTGTTATACTGATACATTTTCTAAAGTCAAACTTTACATATCTGGGATAATACCAAATTGGTCATGCTGTATTATTCTTTTTATATACAACTGGGTTCCATTTAGCAATGTTTTTAAAAAGAATTCTTTATGTTCAATATTTCATGGGAATTACCATTGTATACCTAAGAGTGTACAAAAGGTCAGATTTGATATGTGTTTTATGAAGTTGTTCCACTTCTGGTCAAAAATGATGAAATATACTGAAAACCACTTATATAGTCTTTGAAGCATTCCAAGGAATGCCATTGCTGTCAGCACAGTCGAAGGCATGCGTGTTCTTGTTAAAATTCCAACAACAGTTCGAAGAATGTTTCTGTATTTTCTCCAGTAAATATACCAGATATGAAATAAGAATTGCAATTAGAGTCCCCATTTGATTAAGTTTCAATAAACTACTGCATGCTCCAATATCTGCATCCTTCTGCACAGAGCAAACAGGTGATTAAAGGAAGATTGATAAAGACAACTAGCCCTGCATTTTTCAAATCTTCACACTACCCTCTGCAAACTACCTGCAGAATGTTGGCATTACTTTTGCTTTACTATTTGCATTAGTTTTCTACTGCTAAGTAACAATGTACCACACACTTGGCACCTTAAAACAATACTCATTTATTATCTGACAGTTAGGCATGTCAGGAATCTGGGCTTGGCACAGCGGGGTACACTGCTCAAGGTCTCTCATGACTGAAATCATGGTGTCAAAAAGTTTGGCATCCCATTTAAGGCTTGGGGTCCTCTTTCCAGCTCATGTGGCTATTAGCAGAACTCATTTCCTCTCAGCTATAAAACTCGCAGGGGCTGCATCTTCAAGGCAGCATCTCTCTGATGCTCAAACTTCTGAAGAGTTCACCTGATTATGTCTGGGTCACCTAGGATGGTTTCCCTTTTCATTAACTCAGTCAACTGATTAGTAATCTAATGAGAATGATATTCTATCATCTTCACTGGTCCTGCCCACACTCAAGGTGAGGAGATTTTACAGGGTATGCACAGCAGATGGCAAAGGCCTGAAAGATTGATTAGAATTCTGCCTACCAGACCATCCCAGGGAGAAGGTCTCAGGGCTTCCACTTGGCTCTTCCTCCTATAGCAGGCCTCCCTCACTCCCCAGTCTGCGGAGATCATGCAGTGGATCATACCACTTTTTTAGTGTGTTTATTACCATTATATGTTCAGTAATCACAGGTTAGATCCATGGTCACATTGAGTCCACTGAAGGACAGTCTCAGCCCAGAATGTAATTTATCACCTGTATGATACAGCTCCAAGCTGTCTGGTGGATATTAGTGGTGCTTTGGGTCCCAGAAATTAGCATCGACATAGAGCCATGTTCATAATTTCTGTAAAGCCTGGGTGTTTCCTCTTGCCTAGGACACGACTTTATAATTGCCCGCAGAGCCCTCTCTTCAAGCACCAGTTGGTTCTCATCTGCAGTTTCCTTCTACACTCTGTGAACCAACCCTGACATCTAAGCTTCTAGGTTCTGAAACCCCAACCCCTTCATTTCGTTTCTCAAGCTCCAGAGGTGACAGCTGCTTCTTGCAATTTCCACTTCTGTGTTGCCTCACTGTTTGCTTTTTGCCTTTTTAGTCCTCCGTTGTTTGTTTAACCAATTCTGTGTTTTCAAATATCTCCCCTACATGAGTGAACCCAGAGGACATTATGCTTAGTGAAATAAGCCAGTCACAGAAGGATGGATACTGCGTGACTCCACTTCTATGAAGACTCTAGGCACACTCATAGAAGCAGAGAGTAGAATGGTGCTCGCCAGTGACTGTGGGGGAGGGGGAATGGGGAATTGTCTGCCAATGAGTATCAAGTTTCAGTTATGCAAGGTGAATAAATTCTAGAGATCCAATAGTTAATATTGTATTGAGCAGTTAAAAACTCATTCAGAGGGTTTGTCTTCTACTAAGGGTTCTTACAATGGCAACAACAAAAAGGCACAATGAAACTTTTGGGGGTAATGGAAATATCTATTACCTTGATTGTTGGTGATGGTTTCATGAGGGTATGCATAATGTTCAAACTCATCAAATTGTATATATTCAATACGTACATCAATTGTATAACAATTGCACCTAAATACAGCTGTTTGAAATGAATAAAATAAAATATCTCCATTAAAATAACTGTTACAGTTCCTATTTGACTGACTGGAGTCAGACACACAGCCGAGGGTCTGCAACAGTAGAATGGGTTAATAAACTACAGTATATTCATATAATGTATTTTTATAGTGAAATACAGTTGAACGTTTTATTGCTGTACGTGGATGAAGCTCACAAACTCAATGCTGTGACAAAATGAACGCATATGGGGTGATTTCACTTCCCTGCATTCTAAAATTAAATCCTCTTGTTTTTAGATGCATATATTGAGTATGAAGATATAACAAAAAGCAAGGACATGGTTACCATGAGCCACAGAGGAGCAGATGCCCCCAGCCCCAGAGGGAGAGCTTACTGCCAGTGGGAAGGACACACTTCTGGGCATCAGCCATATTTCCTGTCTTCTCCTGAGTGCAAGTTAGAGATGCTTTATACCCTTTTCTGTATGTGTGTCATAGCTCACAATGTGAAATGTTTTGTTTGTTATTTTAACTCTAATACAGATGACTTTGCAACTTGAAGAAACTTGCAGCCTTAATTTCTATGAAAACTGTTTCTTTCCTATGTGCGCATTCCAAGCCCTCAGTCCTCTCACATGGAATTATGATGTTAAAACTGTCGACTGAAATAAATGCACAGCCTAAAAGTTAAGAGTTATGTTTTATTTAGCTGGGAAGACTCGAGCCTGGATGACAGCCTCTCAGATCGCTCTGAGGGACTGCTCCGAAGAGGTAGGGGAGGAGCTAGGATATATAGGAGCTTTACAACAAAGACCAGGTAGTTGGAATGATAAAAGGATGCTTCTTATTTAAAGAAAACCAGGCATCTCAAGTTAAAGAATTTAGTGCTTTTCTATGTATGGGAGGAAGCAAACATTTGGGCTCAGTGAATTCATTCCTTTGACAAGCACCTAGCTATCTAGGGCCAGTATCCTGTCCTTTCTTATTCTGAGTCCACTCAGAGGGCACCATTGTGAGTGGCTGCAAAGGCTGGGCTGCAGGCCTGTCCCCACTGGGGGGTGGCGGCAGCCGCTGATGACTTGGTGTCAGCAATCTTTGTTTACTGATATGTTTGCAGTATTTTCACTCGCATTGTAGTATTTTTGTCCACAGTGCTCCCACTTGGTCCTAAATTTGACCAACATTTTGGGAGACATTTCGTGACCAATTTTGTCCCACGGTGCTAGGAAGGCTCATTCCTAGATCAGGTGAAGAATCTGTTGACATGCCACTCAAAGCGCCAGTTTTGGATCAGGCCCTGTTGATACTAAAAATTCTCTGGATCTCCTGTCTTACTAGTCTATTATGATCCAGAAGATTGTTTACCCCTCGTTGCTCATTCCCATACCTAGAATCAAACTATTACAATTATTTTATGCAGGGTTATAATTTTTTCTATTTTCTCAAGTTGTTTAGCCATCATCAATCTTGTTGGAGGCCTAGTTACACACTGGGAAATGGAGGAGACAACAATTTTATAAAATAGACAGGATATAAGTAATACAGCTAGTAACGTTAATAAAGTCACAAGTAAGGATTTAATAGTCGAGAAGTTACATTTTAGGGTTAAAATTTTGCTTGTGTTTCTGATTGAGCTTGAGTAATCTTATAAGAAAATTTATATTTATGGTCAGGTTCAGAGCAGGTATTTTTAATTGGCCAGATGAGGTCTCCCGCCTTGTACTGTCAATAGTTGCCTACACAGAACTATCATTCCTTTTTAGAATAAATCTTCTGAGGGCTATCTAGTTAGAGCTTGGAGTAGGGAAACCCACCAAGGTAACACAGAAGTACTAGACATAGTTAATTTACCATAAACCTAACAATTGGATTAGTTCATAATCAAAGGTGTGAACAAATATCAAAGTAATTATTATACAGGCCTTGTCCGGTGTCTTGGGTCAGCTGTCTACCTCAGATGTCATCTTCTTCTCATCCTGGCCTGGTAGCCTTTTCTTCATTTGAGCATTGTTTTAAGGTGAGCAGTGCCCTATAGGTCAGTCCACTGCAGGGGCTCTCTCTGACTGGAAACTCATCCAAAAGTCAATTTCCTTTAGCTTTCACTGTGCATGGTCTAGTTAAGAGTACCTGGTAAAGGGTCCTTTCATTCAGGTTGGAGACAGTTCTTTAAGTCATGTCTGTTCCAGTATGTATAATCCCCTGGTTGTAGGTGATGGGGCATTGGATCTTTACCCAAGGATAGATTACTGAGCTTCAGAAACAAACATACAGTGTCCTTTTAATAATTCAATTAGACTTTGCAGCAATGTAACATAACAGCAAGGAATGATCTGGGAAGAGTCTTAGTAAATATAGACCTCAATTAACACAAGTAGAATTTAATATTCACTAAAATATAATCTTTTCCTCTCTAAAGTTCCCTCATTTTTATCAAATATAGTCAAATCAAGATTAATTTGTTTACAAGTTAGGTCTAATTATTTGATCATATAGGCACTTTTAAATTGGCTGTGTTGGAACTTTTAATAAGGAGTCTCAGGCTAGAATGTGAATAAGGTTTCCTAAGGCCAGGAAAGCCATGTCAAGGGGTTGTCATAGATTTTTGCCTTATACATTTAGGTAAATTGTTTTCTCTTTAAGGTCCTAAAATACCTTTAGATTCCTATATCTGTTAGGAGATTATCTTTTTAATTTATCTGATAGAGCCACTGGGGACCTAAAGAGTTCCCAGTCTCTGGAGGGATCAGACAGAGAGAAAAGATAACTGTTCCAAGTCTGCTTACATAGGTATAATTCATCAAATTGCTGTGAGTCATAACTAGCTTAAGGAGAAGAGTTTCTTTATGTCTGGGAACAGATTAAAGCCAGCAATATTTCAGACAAAATCAAAAATTATAACCATATTCAGCAGTTTACTCAGTCCCATGAACTAATCCTTTTGTTAACAGTGTTATGAAATCAGAGTTTTCATTAGATCTTTAACATTTCTTACCAAGTTTAGTTCAGTGCGATAGTTTTAATTTTATTAGAAACCAGTAAATCTCCTTGAAGAGAAAGCATTTTGTAAAATCATCAGAATAAAGCAATAACTGTTATAAGTGACAAAAGATTTAAAAGCATGTTTAAACACCATTACACTGTAATCAATAAAGAAACCTGGTCACAATAACCAGAATTATGACTGGTAACATTTCAGATACACCAGAATTTTAGGGAGTCCATATAAATTCTAGAATACCTATATTAATATTTTCTCATACAATATAACCTAGGAAGATTTATTATTCATTTGACAATACTTCCCATGTTATTTAACATACCACATGAAACTTACTACTTTAAAATCTCTCTTTGGGATGTTTCAGGGGCCCTCTGTAGCATCCCAAAGTTAACTGGAGATCAAAAGAACTTTAATCAGAAATTGACATTTGGGAAGCTTGTTAAAAGGTTTTAAAACACTTGGTCAGATAAAAGTATAAATTACTGTGGAAGAGTACTTATTCATTAACAAGAAAATATTTCAAACGTAAAGACATAACAGATCACTTAAGGGGTATGAGTAGATTTACAATCTGTTACTGAAGGCAGATTAACATTTTAAGAAAACTTTGTTCATTTAAAAGAGAGAAAACCAAATCGAGTCTTTTACCGGGTTATTTCTAAGATTTATTTACTTTGACCAAATTGATTCTAAACTTAGCCAATCGTGACCACGTACAAAACTCTTTCCTCAGGGTTCCTCTTCCACAAGCCTTCCACAACTTTCTATAGTCATATTATTTTGTCCCTTATTTTCTCTTTCATTCAGAAGTAACCAGCTTCAGGACAAAGTTACTATTTTCCATTAACAAAACATAATTCCATTCCTTATATCTTCCTTTACACATTCACCTTATTTTCCTAGGATACTGAGAGATTTCCCTTAATAGTAGAGAATACTTCAGGGTGGCGCCAAACATTTATTAATACTTTTAAACACCTTTAGTTTCTCTGTGAGAGGAAGTCAAATGTTAAGCAATTCATATTTCAATCTTATTTTATCTGAAAATGGCATAGCTATTTAATAAACTCCCATCATTTAACTTAATTTAGCACAACTCTAGAATTTAAAGATACCAAACATTTAGAGATTATCTTAAGCATACATTTTTAAAAATAAATTTTTTTAAAAATTTACCCAAAACGTCTCATCTCATTAGCATTTAATTTACTTAGAATTTTATCACACCACATTACTATTATTATTATTTTGACGAATCTGCGACACATATAACAGGATCTTATTTGACTTTCATTAAACCTAGGTACAGTAAAGTTATTATACTTAGTATTGATGACTCTAAATTTGTCTATATTAACTAGAACAAACTTAAACTAAACTTAATACCAAGCATTAGGTTAATATGTATTATTTTCCAGTTGACGTGACCCTGAAAGTCAATTTTGACAGTTTTTATTTTAAAAATACTTAATTTGTAAGCTCTTATTTTTACATCAGTTAAGCAGAGCTCTTTGACTTTGATTTTTTTTTTAGCAGTAGAAATATCTCAAATGTATAATATGTACAAAGACTTATAAACAGACAAAAGCTAGAGATGTCAAAGCTTCACTTTAAAACTTACTTAGGAGTTAGGTATTACAATATAAATTTACTGCTTGTAAATAACAGTTGGAGTAAGCTGAATTTGCTTGCTCAAATCACTAAGGCTTACTATTGATGAAAAAGACATTTAAGATTTCTTGACAAACTCTGAAGGACCCGTCAGAGTTCTGAGTTCTAAAATGCCAAAAGTTTCTTTGGTCTTAAGTTTTATCTCTTTGAGCTAATTAGGCTCAGTCCTAGGTCACTGTTTGCTGTATTTACATTTCTGATCTGAAAGACACAGACAGTTGCTTCCAGTTGCCCAGAGAACTGCTCTGTCACGCAGGCCCAATTGTATCTCCTTAATTTGCTTTTCTGTATCAGTGAGAAGAGCTCTAAACAAAGAATTCCATGTTTTAAAACTTTAAGGTTTACTTTATCATGTCTTCAAATGCTTCCAGAAGGCATATTAGTAAGATCTCTTTTCCTTGAGTTATAAGTTAGTTATAAGTTAAACCCAGGGTAAGCCTTTTTGTTTGTTTGTTTGTTTGTTTGTTAGTCAAGAAAAAAATCTTTTGACATTTTTACATTTCTTTTTCCAGTTACTCAACCTAATTAACATTAATTATTCTAATGTTTTTATTAGCATCTCTAAAACCACTGAGAGGAAAGGAAAAACACAAATGTAGCTTTTCAAACCTTTTTTTTTTTTTTAACTAAGTTGTTAGGTTAACCATTAGATATATTTTTCCACCTTTAAAGTTGATTGATTTTAATAGGTACCAATAAAACAGCTGTTTATAATGAGAGCTCTTAACTTTCACCAATTTAGAAGTTTTTCCAAATTAAAGGATCCATCATATGGCCATCAATTAATATATATATAGTGATTTTAAACCAATAAGATGAAGAGGCTTTTCCACATGAGAGTGGGGGTGTTGCCTAAATAAAATTCAAAAGTTTGCTCCCCAAAAGGTAAAGGCCTTTGGGGCCCAGGCTGATGAAACAAAGGTTAAAATGGAAAATGCCTGAGAATTGGTACAATCAAAGAATTTTTGAGAATCTCAGTTTATTTCCTTGACCGCCATATGTACAGAATACTTGTACCTTTGCATGGCAGAGTCCAAGTTTTCTTTTAAAAAAAGGAAACACGTATATACACACATACACACACATAAAACACCCAGAGAAAGACAAAACATCTACATTTCAAGGACACAGGAAGAGAAATCCAAGTTCCCCCTAAAGGGGCTTTTGTTTTTATAAGGTCAGAATTCCAGAAAATATTTTTATCAGGCCTGGCTAGTTACTTTCAGGGTAAGAATTTTTTTTTTTTAATTCCCAATTAATGTTGTAAGTTTTGTATGCACGTAAATCTGGCTGGGTTATTAGTTGGAGGCTGGCAACCTGTCATTTCTTTTTCTTTTGTTTTGAAAGTTCTATATCCCATTTTAAGGTCGGGTTGTCAGAATAAAATTGCTAGTAGGTTTTCCCGCAGGGACACCTAAGCGACATGAGGCCTTTGCCCCTACCACTCCTGCAAGTTTCTCAGTCACCTGAGAAAGCTGTTACCAGCCAGGAGGAGGGTCCCATTATTTGAGTTGAAAGTTTTCTCATAAGAGTTTTACTTTTATCCCAACAAATTCAATGGAGGTAGCCAAATTGAGGAAAGTGTTAGAGCAGCCTCTTACCTAACCACTCAGTCCAGACCCCAGTATCTTTCAACCAGCCTCACCCAGGATGTCTCCACTGAGTGGGCATTTCCCAGTATCTTTCAACCAGCCCCTCCCCCACCTCGGAAGTCTCCACTGGGTGGGTAATTCCCCCCAGTATCTTTCAACTGGAGGGCCATGTACCTGGATATACCGCCAAATAAAACTCAGGATCATCAACCAATGTGGGAGATCCGAGATCCAGAAGAGACTCACCCTAAATTCATCTGGACCCCCCAAGGAGGCTCATGGGCACAAAGGGCCACTGCTGGTACCAAGGCTGTAGTTCCTTGGAGAGTTCAAGCGAAGGAGAGAAGTCTGCTCTGGGTCCCTTCGTGGTCACCAAAACTGTCAACTGAAATAAATGCACAGCCTGAAAGTTGAGAGTTATGTTTTATTTGGTGGGAGGACTCAAGGCAGGATGACAGCCTCTCAGATCGCTCTGGGGGACTGCTCTGAAGAGGTAGGGGAGGAGCTAGGATATATAGGAGCTTTACAACAAAGGCCAGGTAGTTGGAACAATAAAAGATTGCTTCTTATCTACAGAGAACCAGGCATGTCGAGTTAAAGAATTTAGTGCATTTCTATGTATGGGAGGAAGCAAACATTTGGGCTTATTGAATTCATTCCCTTGACAAGCACCTAGCTATCTAGGGCCAGTACCCTGTCCTTTCTTATTCTGAGTCTGCTCAGAGGGCACCATTATGAGTGGCTGCAGAGGCTGGGCTGCCGGTCTGTCCTCACTGGGGTGGTGGTGACAGCCACTGATGACCTGGTTTCAGCATTTTTTATTGATATGGTTGCAGTATTTTCTTTCACACCGGATACACCAGTCCCTGTGTATCAGCTTGCTCAGGCGGGGAGCGGGGGCGGTGGCGTTAGTTTGCGGTGGCAATGGGGGTATAGGGGCTGCCAGCGTGGGAGCCAGCAGTTTGCTCCGCTCTCCCCCGAGGCGTGGCCTGGGAGCGACCTCTGCTGCCCAAGAAGCCAGAAGCCCTTCTCCAGGTCAGCTTGTTCCTGGGAGGCAGGTGCGGTGAGGTGCAGGGGACGGGTAAGCTTATTTATTATTAAAGATGCAAAACTATTTACATGAGCTCTTACTTAGAAGTAGCTTTATTAGAAGACTGAAGGGTATTTAAAAGATGGAAAAATACCTATGATGATACCATCATTTTTATTAACTAAATATCAAGAACTATGCAGGGTTAAGATTTGACCCCTCTTGCAAGCTAGCAAGTTAGCAAGATGCAGTTTTGTGGATGCTGCCAGCAAACAGGAGAACTCTGTCCTGGGTCAAAGACCAAGAACTTCCTGCCAGGACAGCAGGCAGCCTGTGGTTCATGTTCATGTTGGTTCCTGAGTTCCTTTCCTATTGCTGTTGTAACAAAGGACCACAAAATCAGTTGCTTAAAGCAATACACATTCATTGTCTCACTGTTCTAGGATGCAGAAGTGCAAAGTCAATGTCAGTGGGCTAAAAAAAATGTGTGGTCAGGGTTACATTCCATACAATACCTACCCTTCCCAGCTTGCAGAGTTGCTCACGCTCCTTGGCCCAGGGCCCTGTGTCACTGTGACCTCTGCTGCCACTTCACATCTCTGTCTCTGACCATTCTGCTTCTCTCCCCTAAGGACCTCCGTGATGACGTTTGCTTACCCACATGTGATCTCCCATCCCAAGATCCTTGACAGTCACATCTGCAGAGATTCCTTTTGCCATGCACAGTGACATATTAACAGGTTCTAAGGATCCGACCGTGGACATATTGGGGGCCATTATTCTACAACATTCTTCCTTTGGCCCCACAGATTCATGTACATCCCACATGCAAAATGCATCCACCTCATCCCAACACCCTCCAGATTCTCATTTACTACACCATCAACTCAAAGTCCAACATGTAGTCTAACTGTTATCAGCTCAAAAGCCTAAATACTTTCATCCTCATCACCTAAGTCTGGCGTGGGTGAGACCCCGAGTTTGATACTTCTCTGCTCAAAATCCAGCATTGGCTTCTCATTTCACTCAGTGAAGAAGCAAGAGTCCTTACAGTGACCTTACAGCTTTCCTCCCCCTCCCCAAGCTGAGCTCATCTCCGGTTTTCTCCCTGGCTCACTCCGCTCCAGCCACGCTGGCCTCCCTGCTGGCCCTTGGGGACATCAGACATGCACCCACAGGCCTGTTGCCCTGGCCGGTCTCTGTCCAACTCATATGCTGAAGTCCTAACCCCCAGGACTAAAGAACATGACCTCATTTGGAAATAGGTTTGTTGCTGATGTCATTGATTAAGATGAGGTCATTAGGGTGGGCCCTAATCCCATATGATTTGTGTCCTGATAAAAAGGGGCAATGTGGACACAGAGACACGTGTACATGGGAGATGACGTGATGAGATGTGGAGAGAAGACGGTCGTCTCCAAGCCAAGGAGAGAGACCTGGACCAGCCTCTCCCTCCCAGCCCTCAGGAGGAACCAGCCCTCTGACACCCTGCCTGCAGACTCCCCGCACCCAGGGCTGTGAGACAGTGAGCCTCTGTGGTTCGCATCACCCAGTGTGCGGTGCTGTGTTAGAGGAAGCTCAGCTACTAGCACCCCCTTCTCAAGGTCCTCAGTGAGCCCAGCTCTGGCCATCTCATTTTAACCTGGAAACTGCCTTACCCTTGTCTCTGCCCCAGAAACCCCCTCTCCCTGATCATATTATTTCTATCACCTTCTAGAATACCATATATTTCACATGACTGTCACGACTGTAGTTTATGTTCTGCTCCTCCTCAGTCCTACAGGGACAAGGATCCTTATTTGTTCCCTGACGGACCTCAGGTGGCTTGACCAGTACCCGTGGCACAGCAGTCAATACAAATTGGCCTGGATGGAAGGAGGGATCAGTTCCTCACATTCACAGGTGAGTGAACGAAGATTCCGGGGGACTGAGTGTTTCGCTCAGGCCCAGAGCTGGTAACTGTCAGGCCAAGGTGGGTTTCAGGTACCTATGAACCTGAGGGAGGCTTGAGTGATTCCCTTTATGTTGATTAGTATTTCTCAGGTGTCTCTTTTTTCTGGCTCTAACTTTTGACCTCTTTCTGTTATTCTTCTAAGCTTTCAACCAGTTTTAAGTTTTAATTTTGCTTTGTTTCAGGTAAACAAATGAAATCGGTAAATCTTTTAACTCATTATTTATTTCATCTAAATACATTGTGATTAGTGATGATGTTTTATTTCTGGCATCTTGTTTTGTGATTTCTATTTGCTTTGCTCTGCTTTTCTCTTGCCTGTTATACACCTTGCCATCATGGTTAAGAGCATGGCGTCTAGAGACAGCTTATCTGGGCTTGGTTCCCTCCCTCGCTAACCATGTAACCAGGATATGTAATCCCTCTGAGACTCACTTTCTTCATATACAAAGAGTGGTACTATCCAAATCACAGACTGTGAGGATTAAGTGATAAAATAGATGAAGAACTTAGAATAGTGACCGGCCTATTTTGCATGCTTCATTTTGACTTCTTTATTTTTATTCTCTTTTTAAACAATTATTTTAGAGATTACTCTTGAATTTTAATGAACACCCTAGATATTGAAGGTTAAAATGTTATTTATCCCACACATTGAATTTTATATACCAAATGTTATCCGTATTTTGTTTCCATAAGTTCTGTTTAATTCTTTTAAAAAAATTGATCTGTTTTATTTTTCATGATGTCCTGATTTTTCATTATGTTATATATGATTCGTTTTATTTTTAAATGATTCAGTCATACTTATCTTATGCTCTCTCTTGGATTGTTTCATAATTTTAGGCTCTGGAATATTAATCATCCTGTGTTTTATGGTTAGATCTTTCTTCCCTGTGGCCACTTACTTCCTTCTGTTTTTAGTTGTGTGTCTGTGTGTGTGTAGAGTTGTGGGAGATTCTCTGTATTGAGTAGAATTTTTTCCTATGATTGTCCCTTACATCCTGGTTTTTAAAGTTTCCCTAGAGAACAATTTTGTGTTGCTTATCCTAAGGCTCCAGGTGATTTGATCAACCTTGAATTATTATATTTTTTTGGCTTGGGAATTTCTGAATCTTAAGTGGAGTATCAATTTGGATTCCACATTCATATAAAGCAGGGGCTTGGAGATTAGATATTTTTAAGGGAGACTTTGTTTTTCCCTAGAGAACCGGTTCCTTCACCCCTTTCCTGTGTGCACATGTGGAGAACTTTGAATCTTCCTTTCAGTGAAGAGGCAAGTCTTCCAATACGTCTTATGCAGAGGTTTCTATAAAGGAAGACTCTTCTACATCTGGTATGGACCCTTTTTCCTAAAAGGACATTGTATCCCTATTTATGTGCAGATGAAAACCCCTTCCCTCCAGGGTGCGGTGGCATCAGCTCCCAAGATTACCACCATTCTGGCTTTAAGTGTCCTCTTTGTATTATCACCTGGGAACTTCCCTCTCCATAGTTAGCTCTGTGTTACTTTTGTTGTTGTAATTTATCCGGCATTACTGAAAGTTGTATTTAACTGGGATCAAAATTCACTCTGTTCACTTGTTTCCAGAACTGGAAGCTTCAGTTCTAGAGTATCTGTTTGATTTTTCTTAAAAGTACATTCCATTATATTTCTCTGGTGAAAACCTTTACCCTGTTTTCTATTTTCCCATCATTTCCTTATATTCTTGAATATATTAAACATAGTTACTTTATAGTCTTTATTGTTAACTCTGAGGCCTGCATCACCTGTGGGTTTGCATCCATTGTCTTATGTTTCTTATTCTCATATTATCCATCATAAAGTTTTGACATGTTGCATGTCTAGAAATTCTTTATTGCATGGCAGACATCGTGAATGAAAAATCCATATATTAACTTCCATGAGAGGTTTTCTACCTTCCTGTTAGGCAGACAGGGTGAGGGACTGATCTCACTCCAATCAGGCGCTGAGGTGGGTCAGGGCTGAAGTGCCTTTTTTCTTAAAACAGCTTTGAGGTATTCTTGACAAAATAATTTTCACATACTTAGTGTACAACTTACTACACTTTGGCATCAGTATATCCCCAAGAAACCATGGCCACAATCAAGACAGTGAACATACCCATCACCCACAAAACTTTTCTCCTGCCTTTTGTTGTCCCTCCCTCCTTCCCCATCTCTTCCCCTGGAAACCATTGATCTGCTTTCTATCACAAAATACTGGTTTGCATTTTCAAGATCCCTGTATGAACGGATTCATGCAGTATCTACTCTATGTTGTCTGACTTCTTTCATTCAGTGTAATTATTTTGAGAGTCATCTGTGTTGCTGTGGGTGTTATTAGCTTGTTTGTCTTATAGCAGAGTATTGTTTAGTGCTGAGTTATTGCTGACTAGTTTATTGTGAGCAGTGTTTGGATAGACCATCATTTGTTTCTCCATTTACTTCTTGATGGATGCATGGGTCATTTACAACTTGAGCTATTATAAATAAAATTGCAGTGAATATTTGGTTCCATGTCTTTGTATGGACATACACTTTTATTTTCTAAAGCACCCAGATGAGGAAAGTCTGGGTCATATGGTAGATAGGTGTTTACCTTTTTTAAGGAAACTGCTTAAGAGTTTTCCAAAATGATTGTATTATTGTAAATTCCTCGTGGTATACATCAGTTCTGGTTGCTCTGCTTCCTTGCCAGCACTTTGTGAGGTCGGTCTTTCGAATTGTATTCATTCTAGTTTGTCTGTGTAGTCGTATCTCATTGTGGTTTTTAAAAGCATTTCACTAATGACTAATGGCACCTTTAATCAGCATCTTTTCATATGCTTATTAGCCACCTGGATACCTTTAGTGAAGTGTGTTTTCTGGCCTCGCTCATTCATTCAGGTGTTGGCTTTATTACTGAGTTCTAAGAGTTCTTTATTCTGGATCAGATACAAAGAGAGGTCATCCTTTGTCAGATATATGATCTGCAAATAGTTTCTGTCTATGGCTTGTCTTTTAATTTACTTAGCAGTGTTTAAGAAGAGCTTCGAAGAGTCTTCATTTTGATAAAGTTCACTATATCAGTTTCTTTTTTAAATAGATTATACTTTTGGTCTCATAGCAAAGAAATATTTGCCAAACTCAAGGTCATAAAGTTTAAGCCTATACTTTTTTTCTTAGATGTTTTATAGTTTTAGATTTTCTGTTAAAATCTATGATCCATTTTGAGTTAATTTTTGTGTATGTTGTGAGGTATAGATCAAAGTTTCTTTTTTTTTTTTTTTTGCATATGGATATCTAATTGTTCCAGCACTATCTGTTGAAAAGATCCTTCCTCCACTGCATCCTTATTGAGAATCAATTGTCCATATAAGTTTTGGTTTAGTTCTGAACATTCTATTCCTTTCCATTTTTCTATTTCCTGTTTTATGTCAACACCATACTTTCTGATTACTGTAGCTTTATATATAAAAAAAAAAATCTGAGAATCAGATAGTGAAGTCTTCCAACTTTGTTTTTCTTGTTCAAGGTTGTTTTGGATATTTGGGATCCTTTGCATTTTTATATGAATTTTAGAATCAGTTTTTAAATTCCCTCCCTTACATCCTGTTCTGCCAAAATTCCACCCATGTCTTAGGCCATCTCCAAAGCCACATTTTCTGAAGAAGTCTCTCTAGATCCCAGGTGAAAGGAATTTTTCTTCTGTGCTCCATTCACACTTCATAATATTTGATTGCATTTATTCATATTTGGCTGTATGTACTTGTCTGATCTTTCCTGCCATATAGTAAACCTCTCAAGATTAGGAATCTTGACTTGGTTCCCTCTGTCTGCTGAGAAAACTAGTTCTATGCTTTTCAGGAGTGAGCCCTGCAGTAAGAGGTATCTGCATCACACATGTAGCTCATTGCTTGCATATTGTCAAGGAATCCTGCAGATCTAGAATTTTTTATTATTTGTTATTGCCAAGATGGCTCAGTCTTTATTATTTCTATTGCTACTGCTGCACTTTCAAAGAACAATGGGATAATTATTTTCCAAATATCAAAACATACTGTAATTGACTTGTGATGCTAATATGTGCTGCTGTGTCTTACTTAACAACCTACTTAGTGTTCACAGGCTCCTTCACTCACGGAACTTTTGGGAGGATGTCATGTCCTTAGAGATAGCAATGCTGTCCTTGGCTACCTGAGCAGCAGTATCTGAACTCACTCCTGCTGTTTTCCCAGTGTCCCCTCTAGCCCTCCTTCAGCCCCTCCTTTAGGGGACCTGCAGTTCTGCCCTCGAAAAGCCTGTTGCTTCTCAGGAAGACTTTTCATATGAAATATAATCGTGTCCTTCTTGTGGGGACATTCAGTCCAGAGACCTGACATCAGGGGAAAATGTTTAGCCTGTTTTGGTAGAGCCTAAACTCTTCCATACTTATTAGAAGCAAATCCAATGAGGAAATTGTGTTGGCATCTAACAAATGAGCATAAATGTCTGATGAGGAAGATCAGCTTCCCCATCCCACTCAGGCGTCATGTTGATGTGACGCTCACCGTGGCTAACATTTTCTCCTGTGAGCAATGTAAGATTCAAGACGTTATGAATGGCTTTTTGTTTTTCTTCCTTAGTCTTTCCACATTCGCTGTGTCTGGTGAGATTATAAGAATCCTGCTTATTTTCAGCCCAGCACTAAGCTTTTTAAAAGGATCACGTGTTTAAAAGGCTAGTGGACAATTTGTTAGAAGATAGAAATCTCCTTAGATTTTGGTCCTAGAGTTGAATCTTGGTTAGTGGTGAATGAAAATTCCCCTTAAAATTTTAAATACAGTGATACAAATCTTTAAAATAATTAAATATTAGTTAATTCATTAAACACTATAGCAGTTATTTACCTCTACGCCTGTTTCTGTGGCAGTTTTGCAATGATTCACTCTCTTTATTGATTCCCTCTTTATCAGAGTCCTTGAGAGGCCCCTGTCAGCACTGTCAATATCATCAGCATCATGGAACTGATTCCTCTGGAAGATTCTAGGAAAATAAAGATGTATTGGGATACATGTAGGTGTGAGTGTGTGCATATACAATAAGAACAGTTATCAGACATTAGATGCATAATATCCATTCCATTTAGAGAAGAATGTGGCCATGAAATCCTGATGTGGTGAACGAAGGAAGTGGTGGGAACAGGATGGTCAATGGAAAGGAGGAGGAAGTGAGAAAATCTGGGAGCATAGATCCTCAGTTAGGAGATCACATTGGTGAGAATGAGGAGAGTGTGGTGGCAGAATAATGTGTTCCCCCCCCAGCAATGTAGCCACCTGTGACATGCTATTGTGCATGTCAAAAGGGATGACAGATATTTTAGGACAAAAATATTAGAGGACTTCTGTCTTCTAAATTGTCTGCCTACTTAACCTTATAAACCCATGATACATTATTAAAGATTAGTGCTGGGCCACAAATAAACAGGAGTCATATAATCTCACCAGACATACTGAATGTGGAAAGACTAAGAAAGAAAAAACAAAAAGCCATTCATAAGTGTCTTGAACCTTAAATTGCTCATGAGAGGAAACGTTACCCAAGGTGAGTGTCACAGCAACATACATAAGGCCTCAGTGGGATGGGACAAGGGGATCCTGAGATGACGTGAGTAGCCTGGATTGTCCAGGTGGGCCCAGTGTAATCACAGGGGTCCTTAAAAGTGGAGGACATTTCCCGGCTGAGTTTAGGGTCAGAGGGAGGTGCAGCCATGGAGCAACGTTCAGAAAGGCTGCTGGCCATGAAGATGGAGGAAGTCATGGGGCACAAGCTAAGGAAGGTGGGTGACTGCTGGAAACTGGAAAAAAACAAGGAAACATTCTCTTCTAGACCTTCCAGAAAGCAGGCATGCTGCTGGTACCTTGAATTTAGCCCAGTGAGAACTGTGTTGGATCTCTGACCTCCACAGCCATAAGGTGATAAATCTGTGCTGGTTTAACCCTTTAAGTTTCTGGAAATTTGTCACAGTAGTAATATAAAAGTAACATAAGGAGGGGTTGTGTAAGGGATTAAAGATCTGGGATGGGGTGTGGAGAGGATTCTGACATTTACACCTAAAAAACAACCAGATGAGATGGTAAGGTGGTATCCTCAAGCCAAATTTTAGGGAGAACTACGTGGCAGGGCTGTTAAGCAGACTGGAGTGAGGAGAGCATTGGAATAAAGGAATCAATGAAGCCTCTACCAGGAAAATAAGGAGTCAAATGTAACAGGGCTTCAGTGGTAGTGGATGTAGGAATGGAAATGGGCAGAGAGATATAAGCATTACTTTGAAATTAGCTACAGGTTTGATGGCCGCATGTTGGGGAGAGTTAGCAGATGTGTGGACTGAATGTTTGTGTCCCCTCAAAATGCATATGTTGAAACCCCATCTCCCAGTGTGACAGTGTTGGGAGGTGGGGCCTTTGGGAGGTGATTAGGATAAAATGAGGTCATGAGAGTAGAGCCCTCATGAATGGGAATTGTGCCCTTATAAGGGTCCCAGAGAGCTCACCTCTCTGTGCTCTCTGCCCAGTGAAGCTAGTGGGAAGACAGCCATCTTCAAGCCATGAAACCAGTCCTTTTCCAGATCCCTTGATCTTGAAAGTCTCAGCCTCCAAAACTTGAGGAATATGCTGGTTGTTTAAGCCACCTGACCCATGGTAAATTGTTACAGCATCCCAGACTGATGAAGACAGTGGAGAATGGCTCTTAGTTTGGAACTGATTGCGTGGAGAATGCTGAAACCCAGGGAAGTGGGCAGCACAGACGTTTACTCATTTAATCCTGCTAGCACAGTAGGAGATAGAGTCTACATATTCCTCACTGTTTAAAAGGTAAGGAAAATGAGGCACCAATAAGTAAATAATAATTCATAACAACAACAACAACAACAATAATAATAATAATAATAATTTGTCCAGGATTCACACAGACCCCCTCCGGTGGCAGAGTGAGAATTTATACTTAGGCAGGCTGGCCCCAGACCCTCTGCTTTAACTATCAAATCAGATCAACTTGCTTATGTGGATCAATTTTTTTCAACTGTAATATGAGGGTACTGTGTCCAGGAACTTATAATTTCAAAATACCTCACTGTAAGGGAATCATTAGTCACAGGCATTACAAACCACAGAAAGCTAGACATACAAAAATAACTCATTAGGGCAAGAAAACCACTAATGTTTCTAAACATCATACATGCTGAGCTTTTGCAGTAAAATGTTTATTGATAATTGTGTCTGGCTACAGAATAACTTCATAGTCCTGCATGTGGCTGGGGGCTCCCATGTTGGACAGCACAGGCCTAGAGAATTTAAGTGACTTGTCCAGCCTTCGCCCAGGAAGCTTGTAGGTGGGATCAGAGCTATAGTCTGGGACTTTTCCTTCCTACCCAACAAGTCCCTCATGGAGGCTTAGAAGCTTCTCCTTTGGTGCCCAGCTGTCTATCCATACTTATGACATCTTGTCAGGTGTCCCAGCCCTGCTCCTGAACATCAGCCAGTACCCACTTCTGCTCTTTTCTGGCCAGGTAATACCTTCTAGCAACTTCCATTGCCTTCTTGGCATCAGTTCTTACCTGGAAGGGTAGTGGCTAGAGATGGAAATGTGTCCACATGACAGGTTTTTCATAAACATAGCAGGAGTGGTCAAGAGAAGAAAACATCAGGAAGACGAGTGGAAGCAGGTCATTTAATATACCAAATGAGTACTTTCAATGTATGTTTGTGTTACCGAGTCCAAACTCATTCTTCTCGCTGCATGACAGGCCAGTAAGTCAGGGAGACCAGGTTTTGAGGCAAGGAATACTGACTTTATTCATAAAGCCAGGTGACCAAGAAGATGGATGGCTAATTGTCCTGGAGAACAATCTTCCTCAAGTCAGAATTCAGACTCCTTTTATATTAGAAAGGGGCAGGCTGGTGTGCTTGTTTGTTGCAGAATTCTTGGTGTAGGAGTTCTTTGTTGTTAGAATCCTTTAGTTCTTGCAGCTCTCCACCTGGGTCAGATCCCTGTAAACCTCCAACAAAACAAATGTTATTTTCCATTCTGCATCTTCTCTTTATATGAATGGAAAAGTGTTAATATCCTTAAAGGTCAGAGCCTTGAGAACAGGCTCTCCCATCTATTTCAGGCTCTAGGCAACATTGTTTTACAGAAGGTGCAGAACCAACAAGACTAAGCCTAGAAGACAGGGCACAGGGTTAAAGTCATAGGAATAGATCTAGTATGGAGTCAGATTTGTTCTTTTCTATTAAAAGGGCAGAACCCTCTTGAGGATGATGTTTATTTGATTTATAATTTTCTAATTCTTTTGATCTCTTGCTCACTTCCATTTCATTTGCTTGTGTTGAATCGCTCACGGCCTCTGTATCCCTTCAGTATAATTTACTGTGATCCCAGTACTGTCCAGCCTTTGTCTGTGTGTTTGTGCTGCTTCCATTTCCCCTTTTTTGCTCTGATTACTTTTAATTTTCTATTTATTTTCTGTACTTTTCCAACTCTTCTTTCTTCCTGTAGGCTTCCAATATATTTCTTAAACTCTTGTTTATCTTTGTTGTACTTTTGTTTTGTAAAAAAATGATTGCTTTAAGTCATGTTTCCCATAATACACTTAGTAACACCTTTCACCATTCTTGAAAAGCTATTTTGTTTTCTAGAGTGTTCCATAATCTGCCATTTTATTATTTTCCCTTTTTTCTTTTTCAAATAGTATTTTTGTATAAATACTAAAATACTAGCCAGCTCTTTTTTCTTTTAAGAGCTTATTTTTTTTTTTTCCATTTCAACTAGAAATCCAGGCCGACCTCTTTTCCAAATATGTAGAGAGGTGCCCGAGTCATGTGCCAGTCTAGAAAGATAAAATTAGGATTTTTTTCAGTGTTGTCTCTTCCCCAGTCTGCCAGAATCACTTCTTCACAGCTGCTCCCAGTGTGCACTTGCCTCATATCCACTGCCTCATGTCCTGCTTCCTGCAAATGCAGCTTGTCTGTGAAGATTCCCCATGAGCTCTCCTCTCTCGGAACCAAACCTATGCACATTCCCAGTGATGTCCTCTAGGCCCTGGTCCTGTTGTTATAATGAAAAAAAAATGTTGCTTTTGCTCTAGAGTGCCTACTTACACTATAAAGATATGTCGTTATCAACACTCTCTGAGCTCCAAAGTCATGGGCGTTCTGTAGCTTTGTAAGCACAGTCTGGAGTCAGGAAGTGTGACACCGTCCAGCCTTTGTTCTTTTTCCTCAAGATTGCTTTGGTAATTCCGGGTCTTTTTGGGTTCCATACAAATTTTAGAATTATTTGCTTATCCACTGACATAAGTCAGACCGAGAAAGACAAATACTCTATGTTATTACTGATATGCGGGGATGTGAAAAATAATACAAACCAATGTGTATAACAAAACAGAAACAGACCCAGTTACAGAGAGCAATGTAGTGGTTATCAGTGGGGAGAGGGAAAGGGGGAGGAGCAAGATAGGTGTAAGGGATTAAGAGACGCAAACTACTATGCAGAAAACAGATAAGCAACAAGGATCTATGGTAAAGCACCAGAACTATAGCCATTTTTTTGTCAATAACTTTAGATGGAGCATAAGCTATAAAACTATTGAATCCCTATGTTGTGCACCTGAAACTAATACTACACTGTAAGTCAGCTATACTTCAATAAAAATAAATGAATAAATAACTAAAATATAAGTGAATAAATAAAATATAAATGAATAAATAAAAAATAAAACTTGGGGCATTCTTTTCCCGTGTCCTTCTCTGTTTTATATTTACTGATTTGGGCAGCCTCCTCCTATTTTAGTTGTTCAGGAATTTAAGTAGCCCACATACCTCAACAAAACCTTAGATTTACATTTTTATTTCTTATTTTTCCAGTTACTTTTTTATATTTAAGAGAATAAGTGAGAAATGAAGGCTTTGATCAGCCACATTAGAATGGAAACTTTTTAGTACCCTTGTAAGAAAACATTTTGGACTATATTTGGTATATGTTGTTTATTTGTAATAGGTCTATCAGGATCATCTACTCTTCTTGACTCAATTTTAGTAATTTGCATTTTTCCTAGAAACTGTATACTTCATTTAGATTCTACATTTTAAAAATATATGCATTATTTAACATATACATAGATCTCTTTTCAATGAAGAAAGTTTTCCCATTATTTGTAGTTATATTCACTTACCTTATTTCCTTCAACTAATTTGCCAAGTAGGTTGGTATGGCTCTTTTCAAACTACCATATATATTTTTATATTTTAAATATCATTTAATACATTGTTCTTAAAAAGTTCTAGTTTTATTTGCATGTTACTTATCTGTTTATAGATTTTGAGTAGAATACCTTATTTTAAATTTTCTTTCGAGTACCTTAGAGCATCATGAATTAACTCTGATTATTGCTTTTATTGTCTCATAGAAATTGATGAATATTTTTCTCACTAATTTTAAGACTTTATTTTTTATTGAAGCATAGTTTCGGGAGTACAACATAATGAGTTATGTTAAAAGAGTTTCTAATGCCAATTTCGATTCTCAAAATTCACATTAAAGGCCAATAAAGAATTGTAACAGTTATCCATTTTTTTATTTCTATGTGAAGTAATTTATTTGGCTATTATTTCATTTCATTGCACTGTAGTTTATGGGTATAGCTTGAATGATATCCATTTTTTATTTTAGTTTGTCAAGTTAATGAGACAGTGATTGATACTTACCATATGGTAAATTATTTGTAGATACTTTCAATAATGTTAGGAAATAATGAGTATTCCTAATCTGGGTTACATACTTCTATGTCTAGTAAACAAGTGTTGCTCATTGCAGCTTTTAAATCTTCTATACTTGGTTGGTTTCTAAGAAAAAAGATGTTAAAATCCTATGGAATATTAAAGAGAAATTCAAAGAATGAAAGGATCTTTATGTGCCGACAAGAAAGGTCCTCAGAATGTAAGGGCTATAACCCAGCTTGGGAACCCCTCCTCCAGGGCTTTGCTCAGATCTTCCCTCCTTGGGAAGCTGGCTGCGTGCGCTATTTGATGTTGCACCACTCTCCACTGTGCACATAGGAAATTCTCACTCTTTAGTCCACTTTGCTTTTTCCACAGCACTTAATATATTCTGCAATATTAAATGATTTAATTATACGTTATGTTTATTAGTTAATTGTCTGCTTTTCTCCACTCTAATATAAGCACCACAAGCCCAGTGATTTCTGCTTGTCTTGGTTGTCCATGTCTCCCAGTGCCTGGTACACGATGAGTAATTGTTTAATAGATATATACTGGAAAAACTGTTTATTATTATGATTCATGTAAGAATAAAATCCCAAACTATTTCAAAAACATGTAAGATGCAAATACATAGAAAAGACCCATAAGTAAACTCACACAATTGTTAAGTGTTTGATTCTAGGATGGGGTTGAAAAATCAAGGAGGCTTTTTACTTTTAACGTGATATCCTTCCTCATTTGATGGTTTTTATAATAAAGAATATGTAAGTATTCAGTATGTAATTGCAATGTTAAAGATTAAATTTGAAGTGACAAATAGCTCAGAATAATAAGATGTTTTGATAAAGAACAGTAATAGACAAGGACGACCCTTACCATGTATGAGAGGAGACTCTAAGCTTCTCTGTAGGGTGGCACTGATAAAGGAATAGACCTGCACGTTGTGGAACCAGGCAGATGTCTGAGATAGATTCCTTAGCAGAGATGAGAAAATACTACATAAGAAAGGCATGTCAAGTCAAGAAGGGATAGAAAAATGTGGAAATAATTATTGAGCTCTTGGGGTCAGGAGTGAAAAAGTGTGAATTTCACCTCACATCAAAAAGGAAAATATAAATAGAGAAATATAGGAACATTATACTACTCACCACAGGAAACACCATAAATAAAATGGAAGGTCCAATACTACTTTGAAAAAAGCATTTAACAAATATAGACGATAATTGGATTGAGATCCTTATTAAACCAAGGTCCATGCACCCAAAAGGAAAACACTAAGACTCTGGTAATTGGACAAAGCTCTTAGACACGCAGTACTGATTCAACCAGAATCCACCAATTTGCTTCTTTCCTTAATGGTCAAATAAGCCATTTACAGGTGGTTACTTTACACTGAGTGACCCTAAGAGCAGTCTGAAATCTACAAACAGTAGACTTGCAGAATTTTTAAAAGGCTTTCAGATCATAGGAGTACTGGTTTTTGGATAAAATAAGACTTCCTGCAGTTATTTTTTTTTTTTATTGTAGTTTAAACACAAATCAAGGATGCCGGTTCAATGAAAGACCCATGCAAACTAAACTGGGATGAGAGGTTATTTAATTGCCCAGAACAGGGACAATCTGTCTACCATCCCTGTCAATAATAATTAGTGCTTTCTGAAAAGGATGTTGTAGATACACAGTCAAAATGATCCTTCAAGGGGGGATGTAATTTGGCTTAGGGGAATCCATCACCAGGAGATAACTGCTCATGGAGGAAAAATACAACAAATCACTGCACTCGGAAGTGATAACCACAGTAAATACCACCCCGCCCAGGCTCAGTCTTATATAAGAAACTATCATATTGTCAATTAAGTAGTATCTCAGTGATGACGCTTTGAAATGGCTAAATACAAAACTGAGAGAAGAAAGGAATTGCTCCCAGGCACCCCTCTGTCCCCCTTCCCTGCCTCCGCAGCCCCACAAACAAAACAGCACAAGAGAAAATCCAATAGTCCTGTTAGAGTGATTTTCCTGGCTCATTTTCACAAGAGACCTGGAAATAACATCGCATCAGTTTATAAACCAGACAGGGCCTGGCCCACTGTGTCAACACAGAAAACCAATCCTGGAGTCCAGCCCTGCCTTGCGGCCTTTAGGACTGCTTCAGAAATCAATCCTAGGGAAGAATAAAAGGGCAGTGCCACCAAGCTCAGGGACTGCCCCTAGCAATCTGGGTTCCTGTGGATTCACCAGGGAAAAGAGTCCCGGCCACGCACGCATGCTCCTTCCAGGTGCTTCCAGCCCTTTCAGGCTGAGATGCTGGAGGACTTCGTGGGTGAGGTACTGAGCTACTGAGTTACAGATTTGCATGAATTACCTCATTTCGTCTCCACAGCAGCCCTTTGAGGAAGATGCTATTCTGGTTCCCCTTTGCACAAAGGAATAAAGATACTTGGAGTCAGTTGGCTAAGGTACTGATCTAGTGTGTAAAGTTGGCCCTATTTACTTTAAGTATTTAAAAAATAAAATATTTTTCTGGCATCTTTGTGTTCATTTGTTTGGACAGCCAGGGCCAAGTACCAAGGACTGGGTGGCTTAAACAGCACAGATATATTGTCTCAAAGTTCTGGAGGCTGGAGGTGGAATATAAAGGTGTTGGCAGGGTTGGTGTCTCCTGAGGCCTCTCCCTTGGTTTATAGATGGCTGATCGTTCCTGTGTTCTCACATGATCTTCCTTCCATTTATGTGTCTCTGTCTCCTGACTTTCTCTTCTAAGAACACCAGTCATATTGGATTAGGGTCCACCCTAATAAGCTCCTATAACCTAATTACCTCTTTAAAGGCCATGTGTCCAAATATAGTCACATTCTGAGGTATTGAGAGTTAGGACTTTAAACATGAATGTTGGTGCAGGGTCGGGGGGACACAACTCAGGCCATAGCAACTTTATCATTGTAATTTTTACAGACTTACCATTTAATATTTTATGAACTAATATCCATAACCTGTAGATCTCACTCTTTGTCTCTCCTGTAAAAAATATCTGATTTTGTCTGGAGAAAACCCTGCAATACGCTAGCTGGCTGGTCTCATGTTGCATATTCTTGACATTCGAGGTAGTTAGGGTGACCCCCAAAATCAGACGGTAACTACCTGTCCAGCGGCTCAGAAACCCCAGTGTGCATCAGGGCCCCAGAGGCCCGGCTGGGCTCGGCCTCCAAAGCCAGGTCTGAAGTGGGTCTGAAGGAAGTCCTGGGAATCTGCATTTCTCACAAGTTCCCAGGTGATGCTGTTGCTGCTTGTCCGGGGTTGCCCTTTGAGAAGCGCTGTTCTAGTTTATTCCCAGTCCACTGTCTTAGGTGCCTCTCCCACACCAGCCTGCCCCTCGTGAGACATGAAGCGCTCAGAAGAGAACCTGCTTAAACTCCCAATGCTGCCTTCCCCCACCCCGCCACCGCCACTGGCACCTGCGCTCACTCTGCCTGCCTGGCTGTTTGGGAAGATGGAGTTTCCATGCTCTTTCTAGAGCCAATCCTACCACATGGGTACTCGATCCCAGACCCTGTTGCACACTCAAGAAATTTGTCCAAGCATTTTCCCTGTCTCTCCTACATTGCCAACTTTTTTCTCCTTACAAAATCATCCTCATCAGCACATAAGCATGATGTTAATTCTCTTGTCTTAAAAAGCAAAATAGAAACAAACAAAAACCACATCTTTTACTGTACTCACCCTTCCCATTAGTTGTTACTCTATTTCTTCTAGTCTTTGCAACAGAACCCCTGGAAGGGATGGTCTTTACTCAGTCTCTCCAGTTTCTCTCTAATCTCTCATAAATTCCCTGTGACCAGACCTTCACTCCCACTATTTCACCAAAACTGCTCTTATTAAGGTCACAAATGACCCCTAGATTACTAAATCTCATAGCCCACCTTCTGCCATCTCTTATTTCACCCCATGTGACAGACATGACATTCCTTGTTCATACACTTCTTTTGGCTTCTAAGGCAGCTGGTAATGGGATTGTTACTGTCACTTTAGAACATTTCAAAAAGTCTTTAGCTTTTCTTCTAATAAGGTAAATATAAATAGCTATGACCTACATTTAAAAAAAGCCTTTGGGGTCTTCCATGATTTTGTAAGACTGCAAAGAGGCCTGACACCAAAAGTTTGAGAAGCACTGCAATCCTGAATGCCCCTGGGTTTTGAGACATCCGGAGTTCAGTGTTATCTATTCCATTCTATCTCTAGTGTTTCTACGTAGAGTTCTAGGGAAAGGTGGGTTGTTGTCCCAGGGATGATGAGGATGTGATTCTCAGAAAGGCACCACCACACACAAAAAAATAAACATCTTTTTAATGTGGTTAAGGTTTAGAATTTTTCTCCTTAAAGAGGAAAGGAGCAACGTAGAGAAGGGACAAGGTTTTCAGGGTTTCAAATCCTACAAGTTTCCCAGTTGCCAAGGGTAAGGCCCCATCAGGTTCTTTGAAAGGTGTCCCTCTGCCAGTGTAAACTGTTTCAGGGGTTGCATGATAGCTGTGCCTGCTCACCAAAGGCAGGCGAGCAGCAACCTGCTGGGAGATTTGTGGAAAATGCAGGTAAATCAGAGGTTCTGTTGCCATGTGACCGATTCCCTTGGCAGGCCTGAGCTTTAGGCCTAAAGATCTGTTACTCCAAATAGAAACTCTTAATACTCCAAATACTTCTCAATTAATTGGTTGATTGACTGAAGAAATAGCCAAAATTATAAATTAAGGGCAAGTGATATATGGTAAATTGTCATAGCTTTATAAATATCCTGAAAGAGATCCTTTGGTTTTGAGTGAAGTTTGTAAGCATTTGCAAAATTAGGAATGAATAATTTAAAATAACTTACAGTCACAATAATTAAAAAAAAAAAAAACTACTACCACAATGGTAAAAGCTATGAGATTATGTAATTCACATTGGCAGATATCCCATATCTCTTGAATTATCATAAACTGGGACACAAAAAGCCTAGGTATTCAAAAAGATGAATGATTCAAAAATGGTATTATTTCAATTACACAGACTCTCAGAAGAACTATACAGCAAACTGAGAAAAGTTGGTATTCTATCTTGGCAAGACCCCATACTGCATTCATTTAGGGGGGAAAAACACCTGAAAGCTAAATTTTATTGAAATATTGCAAAAAAGAAACAAAAAAGGGAAAAAAAAAGAATGAATAAAACAATGCATAAACCATTGTTGTTTTTCCTTGAGATTCAAAGTACAATTCAGCCATTGTTTCTTCCCTAGGAAGTTAAACAAATACTACTGTTTACAAATGGATAAATAACATCAAGAGAAGACAATACACTTCTTTTTATTTTCTCTGCCATTGAAATTCTACTAACGTCAGCAGAGAAGAATCCATTAATGCATAGCAAGTCACAGTGCCCTGTGAGTTTTATTCTACATCAACCTAAACAGGGAAATTATAATTCTTACTATGCACTTTTTCCCTCTTTGTAAAAAGTGTATCAGTATGAAGCTTTCAGGGATAAAATATTGCAATCCATTCTTTCTGAACCCAAAGAACTGTTTGCCCATGAAAAGAAATTTCACCAAATTAGGGACATTATTTTAGAGAAGCAATAGAATACTCTTTCTGCTAGATAAAGACAGCAACTCCTACAGTTTATTCTAGCACCTGTATGTAAATGGTCTTCTCAAGCTTACATCACATTTACAACCTTTCCATTATACAGTGCAGCTGTGTGAGGGCAGAGGCTGTGACTTCTTGGTCCTAGGACCCAGTCATTGCCCGGTTCAAAATAAGTTCAACAAATGTTTGTTAAATTGAAAAATTAAATATTGTCATTTGAATCTTCAACAAGAACTACGAATTCAGTATCTTCTTCTCCCATTGTTATCTATCGTATGTTGCTTATCACCTATCATTTTCAAAGCCAAAAATGTTGGCTTCAATGACCGCGCACTCTGCACTCTGAACTTTATGCCCAATTAATGAATCCAACAGACTGCAAATTCTATATTGGTACACAAATTTGGATGTCATTATTAATTACCAAAATATTACTTTAGATTCATTCATTTTCCCTAGTATAATGCTTTCTCCAACCCCTTTCACTTTAAATTTGGCAGTATTTGCTTTCCAAAATGTGGAAAAAAGGAGTATAATTGATATGCTAAGACAGGAGGAAAAATAGAATCATTAAATGTTCAATTAAAACCACAAAAGGCAGGAAAAGAGTAGAAGACAAAAATAATGACAAAAAACAAGGGCAACAAATATAAAACAATAACAAATATGGTAGCTATTAATCCCAACTATATCAATGATTACTTTACACATCAGTGGTCTAAATACACCAATTAAAAGACAGATTGTCAGTATGGATCAAAAAATAAGACCCAACTATATTTTCATATAAGAAATCCACTTTAAATATAAAAACATATCTTGATTAAAAGTAAATGGATGAAGGAAACACATCATGCTAATATTATTAATCAAAAGAAAGCAGTAGCGAGACCAATTTCAGACAGAAGAAAATGTAAGGAAAGTTATCAGGGATAAAGAAGGGTATTACATAATGATAAGTCAATTCTCCAAGAATATATAACAATTTTTAACATACAAGCACCTAAGAACAAAGTGTCAAACTACATGAGGCAAAAGCTGATAAAACTGCAAGGAGAAAGATATGAATGCAGTATCATAGTTGAAGACTTCAACAGCAGACATCAACCTCAGTTGAAGACTGCAGCCTCATTTTTTCAGTTTGTAGAAAATTAGTAAGGACATAGTTGAACTCCACACCACCATCAATAAACTGGGTAATTAACAGCTATAGACTACTTCATCCAACAACAGCAGATTACACAGTTTTCTCCAGTCACATGGAATATTCAAGACAGACCAAGTTTTGAGCCATAAACACACCTTAACAAATTTAAAAGAATAGAAATCATACAATGACCACTCTCATACCACAATAAAATTAAACTAGAAATCAATAACAGAACAATAACTGAAAAATCTCAAAATACACAGAGATTAAACAGTATTCTCCTAAACATAACACACAGGTCAAAGAAGATATATCAAGAAAAATTTTTAAATGTTTTGAACTAAATGAAAATGCAACTTATCAAAACTTATGAAATGCAGTGAAAGTAGTGCTTAGAGGAAATTTTTCAGTATTGAATGTATATATTAGAGAAAACAAAAGGTCTAAAATCAGTAATCCAAGCTTCCACTTGGAAAAGAGGAGAAAATTAAATCAAACTAGGCAGAAGAAAATAAATAAGAATTACAATACAAATCAATGAAATTGAAAACAGAAAATAAATAGAGGAAATAAATCAACAAAACCAAAAGCTGGTTGTTTGAAAAGATCTTTAAAAATCAACAAGCCTGTAGCCAGGCTAACTAAGAAAAAGAGAGAAGGGGCACAAATTACTAATATCAAAAATGAAGGAGAGGACATCACTACAGATCCCATTGGCATTAAAAGCATAATAAAGGAATACGGTGAACAACAAAATGCCCACAAATTAGGTAACTCTTGGGCTGCACCCTGCAGGTCTGTGAACCCTGTACTTGCCCAGCCTCAAGACTGAAGAAAGAGCTCAGAGTCAGCGACAGAGGCATCAATGGTTTAGCATATGGGTATGCTAAAACAAGAGGGTCCTGGAGTTATACCCCACCATGGACAGCAGATGGCAGGCAGGACATAGCAGCAGTCTTCAGTACCAGGGTAAGAAGGAGGTTACCAGTTACAGGGGGACTTGACATCAGGTTGGCTTATCAGTTTACTGGAGAAACCAGCAGAGGAGCTTGCCCCTCACCACCGTTTAGATAAGCTAACATAGTGGAGACATTTTGATCTGAAGATGAGAAAAACCCCTAGCTAGAAGCAGAGGCAAGTACATAGGTGTTTACTGATTAGGTTCTGTAATTAAGAGGGAAAGTCAGTCATGTGAGTAAGGTGAAGGTAAGACAGGGACTAGTCACACAGAAGGTGTACAGAGAGCAAGAGAACAGCCATATTGGATGGCCTGATCATACTGTAACTTAGATGAAATAGACCAATGCCTTGAAAGACACAATTTGCCAAAACTCACACAAGAAGAAATAGACAATCTGAATGAGTCTGTATCTAGTTAAAAAATTGAATCAATAATTAATAGCTTTCCAAAACAGAAAGCACATGCCCAAATAGGTTCACTGGTGAATTCTACCACAAATGTAAGGAAGAAATTATACTAATTGTCTACAACCTCTTTCAGAAGGTTAAAGGAGAGGAAATACTTCCTTACTCATCTTATGAGGCCAGCAGTACCCTAATACCAAAACCAGACAAAGCAAAAAAAGAAAACTACAAATCATTCCTCTCATGGACATAAGTGCAATAATTCTCAATAAAATAGCAAATTGAATCCAAAAAAAATTTATAAAAAGAATTAAACACAATAACCAAGTGGTATTTATTCCATGCATGCAAGGCTGGTTCTGCATTTGAAAGGTAATAATATAATCTATTCCAACCACAAACTAAAAAGGAAAACTTGCATGATCATAGCAATAGATGCAGAAACAGCATTTGACAGACTCCAACACACATTCATAATAATAACTCTCAGTAAACTAGGAACAGAGGGAAACTTCATCAACGTGATAAAGACCACCTCAAAACTAAAGCTAACAGCCACAATGGTGAGAAATGTAAAGCCTTCTTACTATGATCAGGTAGGAGGCCAGGTTATTCCTTCTTACAACTCTTTTTTAACATCAGACTAAAACTCCTTGCTAATGCAATACAAAAAAAGGAAACAAGAGGTACACAGATGGAGAAGGAAGACGTAACAGTGTCTTTGTTTACACAACATGCTCTTCTTTGTAGAAAATCTGAAATAATTGACCAAAAAACCCCCCAAACAAACAAAACTTTCCTGTAACTCATAAACAATTATAAGGTTGAAGGATACAAAATTAATATATAAAAGTCAATTGCTTTCCTCTGTAACAATCTGAAATTACAAACACAATATCATTTACATCAGCACACCAAGAATGAAATACTTAGGAATAAATCTAACAAAATATGTACGTAATCAGTATGAATAAAACCACAAATTCTGATGAATGAACTCAAAGAAGCACTAAATAAATGGAGAGATATTTCATATTCATGGACAGGATGACTCAATATTGTCAATATTTCAGTTCTTCCCAACTCGATCTATAGATTCAGTGTAATCCCATCCAAAATCCCAGCAAGTTGTTTTGTGGGTATCAACAAACCAATGCTAACATTTGTATGAAGAGGCAGAAGACCTTTTAAGACTCACTGTAAAGCTACAGTAATCAGGAGAGTGGGTGTTGGCAAAAGACTAGGCAAATAAGCCGATAGAACACAGTAGAGAGCCCAGAAATATGCTCCCACAAATAGTCCACTGATCTTTGGTGAAGGGGCAAAGGTAACGCAATGGAGCAAAGATAGTCTCTTCAACAAGTGCTACCGGAACAAGTAGACATGCACATGCAAAAAAAAAAAAAAAAAGAAAAGAAAAGAAAAGAAAAGAAAGAAAGACATAGACCTTACAGCTTCACAAAAATTAAATCAAATGGGTCACAGACATAAATGTAAAGTGTAAAACTATGAAATTCATAGACGACAACATAGAAGAAAATCAAAACAACCTTGGGCATGACCTTTTTAGGTGAAGTACCAAAGACACAATCCATGAAAGAAATAATTGATCAGCTGGAATTCATTAAAGTTAAAAACATCTGTTCTGTGAAAGACGATGTCAAGAGAATGATAAGACAAGCCACAGAATGGGAGAAAATACTTACGAAAGATACATCTGGTAAAAAAAAACTATTTTCCAAAATATACAAAGAACTCTTAAAACTCAATGATAAGAAAACAAAAACAACAAAAAATACTGATAAAAAATAGACCAAAGTTCCTAATAAACATCTAACCAAGAAGATACATAGATTTCAAATAAGCTTAAGAAAAGATGATCCATATCATATATCATGAGGGAAATGCAAATTAAAACAGTGAGACACCACTGGACATCTATGAGAATGGCCAAAATCCAGGGCACTGACAGTACCAAACGCTAATGAGGATGTACAATAACAGGAATATTCAAAGATTGCTGGTGAGAATGCAAAATGTTACAGCCATTTTGGAACACAGTTTGATGATTTCCTACAAAACCAAATATACTCTTACCATATGATCCAGCGCTCACACTCCTAGGTATTTACCCAAAGGTGTTAAAAACACGTCCACACAAAAACCTGCACTCAAATGTTGATAGCAGCTCTGTTTATAATTGCCAAAACTTGGGGGCAACCAAGATGCCCTTCAGAAGGTGAAGGATAAATTAAGGTACATCCTGATGGTGGAGTATTAGTAAGCCCTAAAAAATGAGCTGTCAAGTCATGAAAAGACATAGGGGAAACTTAAATGCATATCTCTAAGTAAAAGAAGCCAGTCTGAAAAGGCTATAGGCTGTAGAGTCTAACTACAGAACATTCTGGAAAAGGCAAAACTATGGAGACAATTAGGTCAGCAGTTGTCGGGGGTTGATGGAGAAAGATAAACAAGCAGAGGACAGAGGATTTTTAGGGCATTTTTAGCACTCTGGATGATACTATAATGATGGATATGTGTACATTTGTCCAAACCTGTAAAATATACAAGACCAAGAATGAACTCAAATGTAATCTATGGACTTTGGGTGGTTATGATGAAAAACAGAGAAGACAGCACTGCATGGTGATGTTGAAGGAAACTGTGAGTGCAGGCTTCATCCTTGCTCATAAAGGTACCATTTTAATAAGTGATGTTGATAATGAGAGAGGCTTTGCATACATGGTGGCAGAAGATCTGAAGAGTCTCTTTCCATTCCTCTCAATTTTGTTGTGAATTGACTGCTCTAAAAATTATCTTTTTTTAAAAAATGGATATAAAATATTGCTTCAGCTTTCTTCTCAATTTTCCCTGTGCTTAGACTTTCAAAGGCTCTTTATTTTCTATATTAGTCACATACTTACCATATTCTACTGAATTTTACTATGCGCCTCCAAACAACAGTATGCTCATTAGCTCCTGCCTACAATTTCCATACACCCTGTGTTCCCAACAAGTGTCTCTGTCTTAAGGTGGTTTCCCCAGAAGCAGATCCAGAGGCAAGGATTTGTGTGCAATTGCTTTATTATCTGGGAGATGTCCCTGTGAAGCACCATAAACATTTGGGAAAGGAAGACAGGAAAAAAGAGAAACAATAAGGTTTGTATTATAAGTAGGTTTTAGAATGAGGGCAAATACAGGTCAATCTCACTGGGGAACTCTGGGATACAGTGAGGAACACTCTTCCCTGTTATCCAGTGCCCAACCCCAATTGCTTTCAAGGGGAATATATTCTCCGATCAGTTTGCCACTGGCCAAGAACTGCTCCTGGATGCATTCGCTCCCTAGCATTTTTAGCCTGCCTCATGTATGAACAGATAGAATGTCTCTGGCAGAGTTACAGGTGCTTCCAGCTGAACGCATGCTACCAAAATGATGACTGCCAAGGACATATGGGTGGGCGCTGATGCAGGACTATTTTAGGGCACATGATGCACAGTCTCACTTATATGTCTGTTGCTGTGCTTAAACTGTTACTCATGTAGGGGCTGCCTTTTTGGTTGTTGTTGTTACCAGTGAAATTTTACTCAACCTCTAGTCCCAAGGTCAGCTGTCACTTACTCTAATTCCATCCCTAAGGAAGAATTACAGATTTCCTCCTCTGAACATCTATAGTACTTCCCTAGAGATCAAAATGTCAACCTGTACTCACAGTCTCCTTCCACATCACCATGCAGTGCTGTCATCTCTATTTTACAAATGAGGAAACAGTCACGCAGGTCATGCTCAAGATTATCTGACCCTAAAAGTTGGAGCCCAGACTCCAACCTAGTACTTCTTAACCCAGAATCTTCTACTTGGTTCAAGAAACCAAACAACTTTGAAATGAACTCAACTTGCATCTTTTCTATGAAATAACTGAAGACCAACTGGCCTCAATAAGTCCCCTGGCACTCAGAGAATCAGTACTGCAGTGCAAAGCAGATTTATCTGAAGACACCACTTTATACAAATGATTTCTATATGAATTGCTCCACAAAATCTGAGTGCAGATATGAACATGTCTGTATTTCCTGTCAATAACTCAATCATTACCTGCCTTATGAAAAGAAGTCCAGTTTCTCCCTCTTGATGTGCCTCATTTCCCTGTTTTTTTCCCCCAGAATCATGGCAGTTTACACAAACTGAAAATATTTTACAGCCTTCCACACCCAAGCCTGCAGAGATTCGGTGTCTCAAATAACCACTTCTTTTGCATCCTGCCACAGCACAGTGGACAATGGAAATTGGTCCCACACAGTCTGCTTGTCAATGCTAGTCTCCTGCTGTGACTGTCTCAGAGGTCTAAATGCTACCCAGCTGATTTTCAAGGAATTGCACTCATCTTGTGCCCTCAGGGCGAGGCTCAGCCTTCCAGCACTGATTGAAGCAATTGAAGCAAGGGTGGTTCTGGTACCTATCACTTTATGTAAGGATAATTTTTTTCCTTCCCTATTTTCCCTTCTCAACCCCACTCCCTGTACCCTCAATCCAAAATTAGAGTCCTTGTTCTTTTTGACTCTATTAACAGGTGTGATGCTCAGCCCACAAATTCAATTAAGCAAGAAACAGACAATCCTGTGCATCATAAAACTCTCTTAATTTTTATCGAGACTCACCTTACCCACAAAGTTAGTGGGAAACTTAAGCTCAGTCTTATTTATAATGTTCTGTCTCCTTTTGGGGCCTTGGAGGGTGCCTTGGGATTCAGGAGTGGAAGCTCTCCGATCCTCAAGCACTCGCCCATACAGATAGCCGCTGGGACACCCTCGGCGCTAATGCGCATGCGCCCTTCTAACCCGCTGGCTCACCCGTGCTGGCAGCACGGTGGGGCATGGAAATCCTCTCTGAGCTGATCTATGAATCCGATCGTCTCAGATACCCGCATAGCCATGTCCATTCAGAGATTCTGCCCTCGCTCACCATTCCTGGTGGTGGCCAAGGCCCCAGCCACTACCACACAGGGCGTGTGCGTGCTGTCTTTTTTCTCCCTCCAGACTGATACGTCCCTCCAGTGATATGGGGCTGAGTCCCACTCTGCCTGCTGTTTTGGGTCAAGTATTTTGTCCAATATGCCATTGCTCTCTCCTCTATGGGGCTTTTGAAAATCAAACAGATAAGCTAACAAATAAAAAGCCCAAGAGATTAGCAAGCTCTTTCTACTTCCTGCTTTTTCATACCTCTTTCCTGAGTTGGATGGAAGGAAGAATAATTTAGGGAGAAAAAGATTCCAGAGCAATATTGCAAACTGTTACCTTAGATACACCAACAAGATAAAAATAACCCTTTCTACAGGTTCTGTCTTTACTGTCTATAAAGCTAACACCCTAAACCCTGCTCATGAATACCCCCTTTATACTGCATTTCTCTCCAAATACATCCTTTTGCCCTGTCCTACTCTTGTATATATAAAAAAATTTCAATTCTAGAAAGTCCTGTTCATCTTTCCCCTTTTAAATAATTGCTTCCTAAAAGTCCAAGGTGGTTTTCTGAGTACAAATCTATTCTTTAATGGGCTATTCTAGAAAAAATATATATAAGAAGAAAAAAATGAAATGTGTCAACTGATATAACTTGATAAACCTTAATATCAACACAGTTACTCCCAGAGGACACAGGTGGAGAGGACGGGTAAGCTAATCAGTGATGGGGAAACTTATTTCTGAGTTGGGACCTGGTCTTCTGTTTCTAAATATATCCCTTTATTTTAAAAGACTTAAATATTTCTAGATAAAGCAAACTTTTACTTTTGCCCAAACAGGGGAAGATATTTTTCTGAGTGTCTGTTCTTATATTTTAACAAGCATCATCTTAGACAAAAAAAGAAAAGATCAGAAAATTGCTAAAAAACAAATCTGCTGTTCAGATATAAGGATCATACTTGTCCCTGGGGGCTTTCTTAATCCTGCCTGGGTTTACTTTCTGTGAATCTCTGAGTAATCAGAAGTTACAGGTTGGATGCATTTTGAGCTAGGGACACCCATGGTTTAACTGCTTCATTTTTTTTTTTTTTTTTCATTTCAAAGAAGATGGTCCATCCTAAGTGAAAACTTGTTTGTTTGGTGGTAGAGGATGTTTTCCCCTTTGTTGGTGGTGTTATTGTTGCTGTTGTTTTAATCAGACTGTTATTTAAAACAGAAGCGAACAAGTTTCTTTTTTCATTGCCACCTCCCTCCACCCTTTCCACTCAATCCATGATGCTAAGAAAATACCCTTGTTAGTAAAGTGATTCATCTATTTTTTGTGCAGCTGAGCAGCTGGAAAGATCATTGTAAAGGAATCTTTTCAGATGGTCGGTGTAAGTTAAACTGTCATTAGAAATATGGCAATGCCTCGGGGTCATAGGTATTTTCTGAGGTCTAATGTGTCTTCCAGAGAAAGAAAAAGAAGTTTCCACTCAACAGGGTTCCAAAGAGGACATTTAACTCCAAGCTCCACAATCTGGCATTGGTCCATGCAGCTCCATCTGTCCCTAAAACTGGAAGCCACAGTCAGTTTCTCTTCTCTTCATCCACGTGTTTACTGGAGACGAGTACTTTCTCTACAGACAAGCAGAAAACGCACTCCTCTCTGTTTAAGTAAACATGAAATTCCCACTGTGAACGCCATGACTCTGGGCTTTCTGATGGACAGCTGCCAAGTCTGCATGCTTCTACTCAATAATGTGCTTCGGTTTACAGACTGAATCCCATCACTCCCTCTGAGAGGAAAAGCTCTCAGGGAATGGGAGACAAGACAGTAAAGCATGACGACAGGAAGGCTGAGGAGGACCTGAAGCAAGGCCCGCTATCTGGAGAAGTCAGGTTCAAAGTGAAAGTACAGCAAAGAGAGAAAACACCCATCAAACCTGTTCAAATCTACACTCACAGCATTTTATCTAAAGCCATTCAGAGCGTCTCCTTCCTAAACAAAGGAGTATGGATTGTAAACGTAGGTTGTTCCATATGGTAGCTGAAACAACTTACCTGAAACCCAGCTGTATTTTCTGCAGTTTAGTGTTGGATTATATGAGTCACAACTAGACTTTACAAAGAAAGAGATTATTTCATTGTTTCCTTAAATGTAATAAAAAATTTTCCTGTTTTTAATCAAAGTCAATGCAGTCCAAGTGACTATTATTATATCTGATTTGTAGTTATTTCTCCATGTGTTGTTTTGACCAATTGGAAAAGTATCTCTAAGAAGAGGTACCCAAAGAGGAGATAGTTCCTTTCTTCCTCAGCACTTCTGCTTTAGTAGAGGTGAACCAGAGAAGGGACCATTATTGAAATATTGTCATAATTTTTATGGGTGGTTTGAACTTGTTAAAAGTTGTAACTAGGATTTTCTGTTCAAATTTTCTCCAGCCCACGTATCCAGAACTCATCACGAGAGTGTTAACTAACCACCTTCAAAGTTCCTGAAGGCACACCAGTCAGAATGTCCATCATTCAAAAGTCCACAAATGACAAATGCTGGAGAGGCTGTGGAGAAAGGCGAACCCTCCTACACTGCTGGTGGGAATGCAGTTTGGTGCAGCCACTGTGGATAACAGGATGGAGATTCCTCAAAAGACTAGGAATAGACTTACCATATGACCCAGTAATCCCGCTCCTGGGCATATATCCAGAAGGAACACTACTTCAAAAAGACACCTGCACCCCAATGTTCATAGCAGCACTATTTACAATAGCCAGGACATGGAAACAGCCTAAATGTCCATCAGCAGATGACTGGATAAAGAAGATGTGGTATATTTCTACAATGGAATACTACTCAGCCATAAAATGACAATATAACGCCATTTGCAGCAACATGGATGTCCCTGGAGAATGTCATTCTAAGTGAAGTAAGCCAGAAAGAGAAAGAAAAATACCATATGAGATCGCTCATATGTGGGGAAAAAAAAGAAAGAAAGAAAGAAAGAAGAAAAAGACAAATGAACATAAATACAAAACAGAAACAGACTCATAGACATGGAATACAAACTTGTGGTTACCAGGAGGAAGAGGGGTGGGAAGAGACAGACCAGGAGTTTGAAATTTGTAGATACTGACAGGTATATGAAGAATAGATAAACAAGGTTGTGCTGTATAGCACAAGGAAATATATACAAGATCATTTGGTAGCTCACAGTGAAGAAGAATGTGACAATGAATATAGGTATGTTCATTTATAACTGAAAAGTTGTGCTCTACACTGGAAATTGACACAACACTTTAAACTGACTATAACTCAAAAAAAGAAAAAAGTTCCTGAAGGCACTTATACTTGAGAAGAATAAATAATTTGTCAATCAGAATGGATGTTGTTGTGTAACCAGTGTCTGTGTGTGTGTGTGTGTAAGACAGAGCAGGAGAAGGTGCAGAAAAGAGAGAACACATTAAGATAGACAATAAGACGGAGAAGTGGAATGGGTCTGTCCATGGCACCCTAAAGTAAAAAAGAACCTGGAGAGAACTTTGGAAGCAGTGTAGTATCCATCCGCTTAGTCTTTTACCCTTCCATAGCTGGATCTGAGTGCCCAAGATGTGCCAGACACTGAGGACCAGGGGGCTTGATGCCAACAAGCCAGGTCAGAAGCAATCCAGTGGCTGGATATGTGGGCTGGAGAAAATTTGAACAGAAAAGACTTGAACCCAGAATCAAGAGATCTGACTTAACTGCAAGTCCTTAGGCTTTGAAACCATGTCACCTGTGAAACGGCCACCCTATCCTGTCCCTCCAAACACCCAGGCTACTTGAAAATTGTCCTCTGAATGCAGCTTGCACATGGTTGCATGTGAAACCCCATTCCCCCTTCACTTTAATTAAATCATTATTCCTTTCACTAACTCTGCCTGCCTGACAAGTTCCCACTCATCTTTCAGGACATAACACCTAAATGTCAGCCTCTGGGAAGCTTTCTGCCTGACTCTCGGCAGGCAGGGCCTCACTTCTCTGCCTCACCAGACTTGTAATGTTCCTCTGTTCGATGGTCCTTTTCCCCACTGGGCTGGAGGCTTCCAAAAGGCAGAGGTTGGGATCTGTTTGGCTTAGCCTTCTCAGCACCTGGCATGGCTTCTGGAACAAAACAGGTAGTATCAGGAGGTGAGAGAATGAATCAGTGATGGGAAGAACTAATTCCAAGCAAAATAAGGAATGTCATGCTCCCTGACTCTGAGAGCTTTAAAGCCTGTGAGAATGCCTCAAGTACATAAAATCCCACACAATTATTAGCAAACAACTGCACATTGTAGTGCCAATATATACTAGGCATAAAGTGTGCACTGTTAGGTACCAAGCCAAGGTTAGATGGTGTGTGCTTCTTGTGGCTTTATTAAAAAGCTCTTATTAAAATAATCCTGTCTCTCCATTTTAAATATAGTCTCCAGGAGACTTCAATTTCCCTGAAATTTCAATTAATAATTCCATTTGTCCCAGTAATACAATATGTGTCAAACATCACAATGTCTAAAAGAGATCGATTAATTTGCCTTGACACAAAAAAGAAGGGATTGATGAAAAAAATCTCTGAAAAGAGATTTTGATGCCAAATTAAGATTTCAAAGTAAATCGATAAAGAGCAGCTTAAGAATAGGCATATTTCCCTGTGAAGCTGTTTTCAGGCACTGCATTCGACACACCATGTGTCCTGGGTTCTCCTTGTGTCCCCGCCCCTCAGCGCTTGAATTCTGACTTGGTCTCTGTACCCGCTCCTCACATGTACAAGTTTGGTCTTGCTTCAAGCTCTCTAGGCTTTTAAATATATTCTTTGTTCCCATTATTGCATATATTTCTGCTAATTGGGTTTTGAGACGTATCTTCTTACAGCAGTTCTAATTTTGTTCAAGCTAGTTTTCCTCAGGCTACTTTAGATAAATCCACTGATGCAGGACCCTCTGACCTCAGGGTTTATCTTTTGCTTAGTCAGAGCCCAGCAACTCATGAATGTGACATACGGTGTCATCAGAGTGCCCACAGCTCTGAGCCCAATGCCTGGCAGCTTGAGGGCACTCAAGAAATATACGTAAAAATGTATTCATTGTGTATTTGTTTTCTTATCTATAGTGTGACTATAGCTTTTATCATATTGAGCCAGCGATAATAGAGTATCAATGAGATTTTAAGCCAGGATAAGGATCACATACACACACACACACAAAGACAGAATGAAATTTAGGAGCAAGTCAGTGGGGCAGTGTGGAGTAAGAAAGGAAAAAGAAACAAAAGTAAAAATAAGAGGCAGAGGTGGATTTGAGGAAAAGCTAATGAAAATTAATCTCAGGGCCCCTCATTTGTATACGCCCTTCCAAGACCGTATACCTAATTTTACATTTATAACTTTATATTCTATTTCTTAAAGAGGCCACTAAGCATTATATAACCTGAAAGTCCCATAGAAGTGAGGTCCAGCCCAGTGAGGGATAACGGCGGTAACAGTTACCCGTGCTGTCACTCAGCAAATGTTTATTAAGAGCCAGGTTCCTTTGTTCATCACTGGAGACCTAATGTCATATAAGAAAGTCTGACAAGTATGTTACTTATTAACAATTTTATTCATATCTCACATTTGCACATTACTTTCAAGTGCACAAAGTATACATGCCTCATCGAGGGATCCTCACTACAAGTCAGTAAGTGGATCTTCCTAATAATACAAGCAAGAGCTATCCGTTCCATTGCACAGATGAAGAAACTGAGACACAGAGAGGCAAACATCATTGTGGTAGGCAGAAAAATGTGTGCCCCCTATCCTTGATGTCCAGGCACTAAGGTCTGAAACCTGCAAATGTTACCTTATATGGCAAAATGGATTCTGTAGATGTGATCAAGTTTACAGGCTTTGAGATAAAAAGTGTTCTGGATTTTCCAGGTGAGCCCAATCTCTTCATTGGAGTGTTTAGTAAGTGGGGGATACTAAAAGCGGAGGGTTAGAGAGATGAAACAGAAGAAGAAAGAGGAGAAATGAGAAGCATGGGAGGAATGAGACTCACAATTGTCACATTAAAGTTGGATGAAAAGGGACCACAAGCCAAGGAAAGCAAGTAGCCTCTAAAATGTGGGGGAATAGCTCTCAGCTGACAGCCAGCAACAAAATGGGAACTCAGTCCTACAACCACCAGGAACTGAGTTCTGTCAACAACTCAAATGAGCAAGGAGTTGGATCCTGAAAGGAATCCCAAGCGCCCCCTGACAGGAACGCAGCCTTGCTAACACTTTGATTATAGCCTAGTAAGATCAGTAAGCAGCCTGACTTCTGACCAACAGAGCTATAAAATAGTACCTTTGTGTTGTTTGAAGCTGCTTAGTTTATGGGAACTTGTCACATCCATAATAGAAAAACTAACACAATCATTTCTAGACCAAAGACTATCATGCTGAACAAAGATAGGACTAGAACTCTGAGTTCTTGACTATTAGCCCAACTTTGATGAAGGGGTGACTCAAAAGAGATAAGAAATCTAAAACAAAGGAAGTACCCAAGCATGGAGGTTTGATAAATCAAAACCCAGACAAGCAATTCAGAATCAAAGTCAAAGAAAAATCAGTAACTAAAGCAACAAATAACCAGCCACCAGAGCCAAAGCCTGTGCCAGATGAGCACACCCTTCTACGTGTGTTTCTTCTTCAGCCAAAAATAGGGGCAGACACCCTAGAACATGCTTAGTACATAGGAAACAGTAAAAGCAATATTCAGTGGAAATTTATAATATTAAGTAATATTTTAAAAGTGAATGAAAATTAATAATTTAATGGCCTAACTTTAGAATTTGGAGCAAAAAGAGAACAAAATAAACCCAAGAAAGTATAATTAAAGATATAATAAACAGAGGAGCAAAATTAATAAACTAGAGGATAATATGGAGAGAACCAACACAAACAAAACTGGTTGTTTGAAAAAATAGTGAACTACAAAAGCAGTTACACAGATGGCAAATAAACTTATGAAAAGATAATCTATATCATATGTCATCAGGGAAATGAAAATTAAAACAAGACACTACTTCATACCTATTAGAATGGCCCAAACCTAGCACACTGGCAACATCAGATACCAATGAGCATGGGAAGCAGTGGAGACTGCTCATACATTGCTGGTGAGAACGCAAAATGGTACTTTGATTTTGGAAGACAGTTTGGTGGTTCTTATAAATCTCAACATATTCTCCGCATATAAATCAACAATGGGTTTCACTCAAGGGAGTTAAAAACATATGACCACAAAAGCCTACACACAAAAGTTCAAAAGAGTTCTATTTATAATTGCCCAAACTTGGAAGCAACCAAGATGTCTTTCAGTAGGTGAATGGATAAATAAGCTGTAGTGGGTCCAGACAATGGGATATTAGGCAGTGCTAAAGAGAAATGAGTTATTAAGCCATGTAAAGACATAGAGGAAACTTAAATGTATATTGTTAAGTGAAAGAAGCCAGTCTGAAAAGGCTACATACATGATTCCAGCTCTAGGACATTTTATGAAAGACAATACTATAGACATAACAAAAGATTGAGTGGTTTCCATTGGTTGCTGGGGGGTCAGTGTTGGGAAATGGATAAATAGGTGGAGCACAGAGGATTTCTAGGAAGGTGAAAATAAACTGTATGATATTATAGTGATAGATACATATTATAAATTTGTCCAAACCCACAGAATTTACAGCACCAAGTGTGAACCCTAGTGCAAACTATAGAGTTTGGGTAATTACGATATGTCAATGATTGTACATTAATTGTAACAAATGTCCCACTCTGTTGGGTAATGTTGATCATGGGGGAGGCTGTGCGTGTGTAGGAGTGGGGGGTGTATGGAAAATCTCTGTATCTTCCTCTCAATTTTGCTGTGAATCTAAAAGGGCTCTAAAAAACCATTTGTTTTTTTTTTTTTAATAAATCAGGGAAAGTTTGGATTTAGTATTTAAGTAAAGAAAGCTAAAGATGACACATATACGCTATGTGATGAATGAGGAGGGAACAACTACGGTTTAGGAGATGTTGGTGCTTTGTTCAAATACCCTCCTGGCCACTGCTGTGAGCCTCACAAGGGTGGTCTCCTTTGTGCAACAGGAGCCACTGCTCTCCAGGTAGGGTTATGGACAGTTCAGTTAACTGTCTCAGTTCCCTATCATAGGGCTGAGGGAAAGAAGGATCAGAAGTTTGAGAAGGAATATTTTGAGGATGAACTAGTATGGTAAATGAGAAGTTGGAGCCACAAGGCCATAAAAAGTCATTTCACTTAACTGTTAGACCAGCTCTAGGCTGCGCCCAGGCTCTGCCCTATTGCTGAGGCACAGAGGCCATGACATGTCCTCTGGGAAGACTCCTTTCTCATACCCCCAATGAACGCCCCGATTCCTGACTAGGTGCCTGCTCTCTCTGCTGACATAAAACCCAAACTGTGTCCTTTCACATCACTTGTGACACTGTATTATAACTGCCTGCGTAGTTACCTGTAACCCCTACTGGACAATCATTTCCATTAAAGCAAAGACTGTATCTTTGCCATCACTGTACTTTCATTATTTATTACCCACCATATAATAGGTACTTAGTAAATATTTGTCACATTTTTGAAGGACAAGACCCAAAACCAGAGATAGGAATGGGCAAGCCTTGGTTCTTAGAGCAAAGAAGTATTTCAGAGTGTGATCAAAGAAACACACAGGGTAGCAAAAATATGTCACCAAATCCTCACAGGGGCAAATCTGAATCTAAAGTTCTTTGCTGAGTCTGTGAAAGTCAGCAGGAGGAAAGCAGAGCGACAAAGCCAAGTGCAAGATGGAAGCATGCAGTCTGAATCCATCCTCACAGGCCTGGTCACTTGGGTCAAGGGTAGTTTTAGAAGGATAGACACCCTTCTGCCCAACTGAAAGACACAGTTCTATGAGCCCGGCATTGGCCAGAGGCTGCATGATGGTTTTGAGCTAAGATTTATCTGATAAAGAATGTCCTTTCTCTAGCCAGCATACACACTTGGGAATATGTATTATTTTATTTACACTAATGGTCTGGGCACAAAGAAGTTTCATGATGAAACAGACCAATGGGTACAATAAATCCTGAGAAAGCAGGCAACAGCTTCTTTGTGCTGCCTTTCTTGCCACCTATTTGAGACAGTCATTGCATATAATTAGAGTATTTCTTTGTGTGAAAATCTCCCCTTTGTACGTCACGTGTGAACCCAAATATTTTGAGCTATGCCCCAGCATGAATACAGATGAAGCATAATTATAAAGGAATTTAATGTTCACGTAGCCAAGAATCATGGCACACGCACTGATGTCACCAGAAAAAGAGTACATTCCAACCTTTGCAATAAGTGACATGCACTGATTTCTCCTCGTTTTCCCTGGGTGCCTCCTGCAGTCTCTAAGAAGCAGGCTTCACCGCCACGCTGAGTGTTACACTCAAGGTTAATTTGGTTGCGGCTGTGGTATATTTTATATTTTATATTTTATATTTTATATTTTATATTTTATAATATATAAATATATTATATTTTCACTGATATCCGTGCAGTGAAAAATGCTATTTACACTTCTGTGTGAGACGGACGTGAATGACGCAGCCCGCAATAGGGCTGCCTCTGAAGGACATGGAGCTGTACTTTGCTGAGGCGTAAGAATGTCACATGTCACATGAGCCCCTTCTCCTTAGATGGAAGCTTCCAGGTCAAAGTCGAATACTCGGTGGACCTGTTTACATAGGATTACAGGATGCTGAGGTTTGACTCTTCTGGTTGTTGAAAATAATGGATTGGATGGTCATTTTGTTTTGTTTTTGTTTTTGTTTTTTATCCCTCTACTCTGTTGATCTATTTGACTCAAAACTATAGGTTGTATGGATAGCTCTAAAACTCAGCTTATATCAACTTCAAGACAACAAAGGACCTTTTTTGCTCAGCTGCCAAGGTGCTCGGTCCCTCTGAGGGCGCTAAGGCCATGGTGGGGTGAAGCCCCCATGTCCCCCGGAGCTCAGCACGGCAGCACCCGCCAGGAGCCTGCCCGCGCCCCAGCCTCGTCTCCCAGCTCGCCTGCATCTGCTCGGCCCTCCTTCCGCACCACGATGACGTGACGGTCACGGAGGACAAGCTCAATGCCCGTTAAAGCAGCCGGTGTGAATGCCGAACTTTTCTGGCCTGGCTTGTTTGCAGAAGCTCTGGCCAACATCAGCACCGGCGGCCTCATCTGCAACGTGGGGGCCGGTGGCCACCGCCCCCAGCCCCCCCCGTATCTGGCACCGCCCCCACAGGGGCCCCGCCCCCTCCAGGCCCCGCCCCCGCCGCCGTGCCGCCCCCACCAAGGAGGAGAAAGCGGAAGCAAAGAAAGACGGATCGAGGAGTCTGATGATGACATGGGCTTTGGGCTTTTTGACTAAACCTTTGCAGGAACACATTCAATAAAAAGCTGAGTTCTTTGCTGCTGTTGGTCTTGATTAAAAAAAAAAAGTAACAGCAACAACGGACCTGAAGCCTGGTTAGCCTTAGTGCAGATGTAAAACAAGAGGGAGTAATTTACCAGTTTATCGTCTAATGTGAGACTCACCCAACTATCTTTGTGTGGACGGATGTGACGCTGATGGAAAAGGTGGCTTCAGAGGAGGGGAATTAACTGGCTCGGACGGAACGGATGAGGGACATCTAAGCGGTCAGACCTACAGCCTCTTCCCGCTGATTCAGTGATGCCTCGTGCGGCTGGCCGGAGGGTGGAGTATGCCCCAGGCACTTTCTAACTCTAAGTGTCTGGGTTAGAACAGCTGTGATTTTGCATTTCTCTTGCTGCCTTGTGCCTCTATATGTTTGCACTCAGAAGATAAAAAGAACATGTCACAGAGTCTCTGTAAATGGAGCACAGGAAGAATAAATTATCTTATTTTTTTTATTAAAAATATGTACAACCATGGGGAAGACTTACTTTTTTGTCCATCCCTGTAAGTCTTTTCATCTCAGGGTCACTTGCTGCACAAGAGAGGCACCTTCAGCTTCTTCTTCGTTTTGGTTTTTTTTTTTTTTTTTTTATACAAAACTCAGCTACTTCCTCACATATTACCATTTTGAACATTTTTTTTTTTGAAACAATAGATGGTGTTGGCTCCTAACAGGACAACAGCTTTTGGCTCCGAACTAGACATTCCCTCCCCATCTCCCCAAATCTAAAGTTCTTCTTGCTACCAGTGGCCTCCGTTTCAAAAATGCTCATTACTTTAAATAGACGGTGGCATATAGTGCATCACAGCACTGAGATTACCTCTCTTCGCTGTTAAAAAAAACCAAAATTAATCAACGGTTTCATATTTTAGAGACTTGGAGAGCACAAGGTGGTCCTGTCCCAGCGCCAGAATAAAAGCCCTGTAAAGCATTTAAGAAGTTTATTCATCCCAAGACATGAAAACAGAACCCACCTTAGCTTTCGTTTGAGTTATGCACACTCAGTGAATGGAAGGTAGACCACTCAACTAAAATAGAAATTTAAGTAGGAAAGTCTGGAGATCAGGAGAAAAGTCCAGGCTAAAATATACTTTTAAAAGCCATCACTATAAAGATGGTATTGAAGTGCTGAGAAATTGATGTCACCTCTTGAGAGAGGGCATAGATAGAGAAGGTGGCACAAGATGAGATGGAAATCAGAAAGGAGTCTATGAGATGGAGTGGCCTGTCGGGTGGAAGAAAGGGCAGATGAAAACAAGCCAAAAGAAGAAACAAACAAAAACTGTGAAGGAGCTGGGAAAATGTTGTGTTCATGGTGACAAAGATGAGGTCAAAGAATGGCACCCTGGATTGAGCAACATGGGAGTCACTGAGCAGGGCAATTATGACGGAGTCCTAAGTCCAGTTCAGGCTGTTGATGAGGAAAGTGAACGTGAATGACAGAGCACAGAGACACTCTGACATCCAAGCTCTGTGACGGCAGAGATTTTATAGTTAATGCTTCTTTTGGTTCTCCAATGTCTAACACCTTACCCGGCATAGATAAAATGGGTGCTCCTGGAGATGAGTATGACCTTTGGATAGTTCCCATTTTTTGGCAATTATGAATAAAGCCTTTATAATTTTTAGATAGGTTTTTGTGTGAATTTAAAATTTCCATTTCCCTTTGGTAATATCTAGGGTTGGGCTTGATGGGTCATATATCAAGTGTATGTTTAACATTTTTAAAAACTTGCTGTGCCTTTTGTCAAAGTGGCTGTGCTCTTTCTTCTTCATTCTCACCAGCAACGTATGGGAGCCCCATGTGCCCCAGCGTTTCATTAGTAGTAGTGGTGGTGGTGGTATTTTAACCATTCCAGGGGGCATGCAGTGCTAGGTCATTATCATTTAATTTGCATTTCCCTAAGGACTAAGGATATTTAGTATCTTTTCATGTGAATCTTCATTGGATTTTTTTTTTATTGAGTATATTCAGTTTACAATGTTGTGTCAAATTCCAGTGTAGAGCACAATTTTTCAGTTATACATGAACATACATATATTCATTGTCACTTTTTTTTTTCACTGTGAGCTACCACAAGATCTTGTATATATTTCCCTGTGCTATACAGTATAATCTTGTTTATCTATTCTACATATGCCTGTCAGTATCTACAAATTTCAAACTCCCAGTCTGTCCGTTCCCACCTCCGTCCCCCTGGCAACCACGAGTTTGTATTCTATGTCTATGAGTCTGTTTCTGTTTGATATTTATGTTCATTTGTCTTTTTATTTCTCTCTTTCTTTCTCTCTCTTTCCTTCTTTCTTTTTTCTTCCTTCCTTCCTTCCTTTCTTTTTAGATTCCACATATAAGCAATCTCATATAGCATTTTTTTTTTCTTTCTGGCTTACTTCACTTAGAATGACATTCTGCAGAGACATCCATGTTGCAGCAAATGGTGTTATGTTGTCATTTTTTGAATCTTCATTGGATTTTAAGCTCCACTAAGACAGGGTTTACATGTTCATGCTGACCACTGAACCCTCAGCTCTCAATTCTTGGCATATATTGATTTTCAAAAAGTTCTTGTTAAACAAAAGAACAGGAGAACCACAAGAAGTTACAGAGCCCAGTCTTTATTCCTGGTCTTGCTAGCCTCCATAAAAGTCAGAGAAAATGAAAAGACAGGAAGTAAAAGGAATGCCTAAATTACAAGGATTCCTTGCTTCAAGGCATAGTCAGGACAAGAATGGTAACTCGGAGGCAGGCTGTGGTCACTGCTGCCACACCAGAAAACGCAGTCTGAGCTGGAGATAGGAAGCATCAAGTGCTCAGAAGTGCTCAGCATCCCAAACAAGGAGGTGCCCATGACAACCAATCAGGCTCCAGCAACATCAATATCACTCTCTCAGAGGCCAAACAGGTATGAGACCCCTCACCCCCTCCCTCTCCACCTTCCTCCTTCTCTTTCGCATCATCATCACACCTATTGAGCAATGACGGTGTGCCAGCACCATTCCACAAGCACTTTGCGAGAAGTGTGTCATGTAGTCCTCACAACAGCTCTGAGAACCTTGTACTATTATTGTTCTCGTTTTGTAAATACCTAACGAATGCTTACAGCCTGCTGAAGGTCATAGCTGACCTTCACGACTGCCCTGTAAGACAGCGAAGCCCCTGCTTCTGTTCTCTACACAGCCGCCTGCTCAGTGAGATTTCTTTGCTGTCTCTTCCAACAAGATTCATCCTACAGTAATCTAATTCCAGTTTGCCCGTTTCCTTGGACGTGAGGCCCTCAGGCCAGCCTACTGCTTAGATCAGTCAGGTAATACGATTTCAGGGACACTGGGGAGGCCCAGATGGCCTAAATTCTCTCTGACACAATGATCGATACATATTTCATCCTTTAACTTAAGACTTTGGGCTGCAAGGTTGCCAAAGAAAGATAATGTCTTAGTTGCTTATGAAGTTAATCTGGTGGGAAAATCCTAAGAGAAGGTTTTGATGGAAGGAGGGGGAAAAAGAAACATGTGAACAGCGAGTACTTGACAGAGATATAGGAGAAAAGATACAAACTAGAGAGACTAGAGGCACCAAAGATAGAGTTTTTGATATGTATTTAGTGAATAAAAATGAATAGTAAAAGATAACCTGGAGCCACTTCTCAAGTTTACCCGCTGGGAGCTCTGGCTTTTCTTGTGCTCAGCATTCTTCCTGGCAGAGGGACAGGCTAAGGAGTCCCCTGCATCAGCTCTATCCTTCAACCTAGTCAATGGGGGAGCCCTGATGGATGGAGACTCATCCAGTATGAAAGCTAAAGAAGTAACTGCCAGGTGATTCCCCCTACTTGCATCGGCTTTGATTCCACTGAGCTGAATGTCATCTTGCTCAAAGAGATCATCAAATGGCTTTTGAGCAGCTTGAGGTTCAACAAAGTGCAACACAGTTTTCCTCTGGAACTTTCCCCTTAGTCTTTGTGACCAAACAGCCAAAGTAAAATGCATTTGTGGAACTGGCTAAAACAGAGAGATGAAAACACAGAGTGTGGTTGGCCAGAGCAAGTCCTTCACCTACCACAGTTTAAGAGTTTGAGGCTCTTGAGGATGAAGCAGAGATACCAGGAGGCACAGACAGTCTATGTGGTGGGGAGACTGTGACGATAGTGGGTCATGGATGTGATCAGGAAGAGCAGAAAACCTTGGGAATGGAATACAGACAAACTAGGAGCTTCTACACCTCCTACTCCTAATTCCTTCTACACTGGAATTGAACACTGACTCATCCAGACCCTTTTTCATGCAGGCTAATCTGTCCACTTGTATTTACAGGAACAGATGATATAACCAGGAGTGGTAATGCAAGTAACCAAGAGTGGAAACTGGAGGGTGAAGTTTGGAGAAGAAAATGAGTTTTGCATTATGTATACTATGAATTTCTGGTAGAGCATTCACATGAAGATATCCAGTGGGGACATGAGTCTAGAAATTTAAAGAACTACTTGGGTCTGGACCCAGAGATTTCAGAGTTATCAGCAAGTGGATTGCAATCAAAATCAGTCCAGTGCAGCTCTCATTCAGGAACCAGTCACCCTTGCTCACCTTGCTGAATTTGCCAGACACTGGACTTGATTATGCTCCAGTTCCTGCATCTGGATCCCTGCCCTATCCACAACTCCTCAACTCCTCTTTTGGTCCCTTACATCATTATTCTAAGACTGAGAAACCCTCCCTTGCTCTTCTGGTACCTTCCCAACTGCCCCTTAACCCTGCCCTATGTGAGATAAAGATTGACCCCCCCATGACTGTGCCTGGTGTATTTGCCCATCACTACATTGTGGGCGCTTTCTGGCCTTTGCTTCTCCAGAGGAGAGTTTCACTGATCTCCACTCCTCATGCAGAGGTTACATGTCCCATCTGGGCATCATTGCTAGAGCCACTTCTGAGACCATCCCTGAGGTCCATCCCTATAGCTGTCTGACCTCCAATTCTATCTTCACCAAGCTGCCATGTAAGGAACACACTGATTATCCTGGATCCATCTCATCCAGTCTTTTCTTAGTCCTTTTTCTGCCTCTCTAAACAACACTCCTTAGCATCCATCCAAATTCTTCTGTTCTCATTCCCTTGGCTCCAACTCTGCGTCCCACTTTCTCTGTAACTGGAAAACTGCTGCTTCTCCTTTGAGCTTCTGACAAACCTACCCAGCTCTTTCATGTATGACCAAAACTTAAGGTTGGAATTCCCGGGAAACAGACCCTCAGCTGGAGATCCGCAGGCGGGAGGCTTATTGGGGGCACTCAATGGAGCAACACTGGTCAGGAAGTGAGGGGAGCAGGACGGGCTGGGCCGAGGGGGAAGCTGGACTGTGTTGCTTTTGCACCCGGGGTCTTAGCCAATCCTATATGGGCTCTGATGCTGGATGGCACATCAGAGTTACCTTGAACTGGGGCAAAAGGACCAGGCCTTTAAGACTCCCCAACAACCAGTCATTGGACAGAGGCTACTCCCAGGAATGGTGAAACACTCTGGGCAAACAGTTCCTTTCAGCTAAGACCCATTAACAGGGAGAGGAACCCTCCACTGCCAGGCGCCGAGGGTTCAGTCGTAAAGAAAGATCTGGGTGCCCTGCTCCACCCACCATATCTGTCACTGACTGACAAACCCAGCCCCATTCCTCCTTCATTTGATACAAGTGCAGACTAGCTTCACACTGAAAGTAAAAATCTTTCCTGCCTCTCCTTCTCCATCAAGTATAAACACCCGACTTAAATATGCAGTTGTTACCAGCTGTGTGTTGCAGCCCTCATGACCACTGTGTACAAAACAAGACCTTCAGTACCAAGTGAATACCATGGATATAAATCAATAAGCTATTAAACTCTCATGGCTGCTTTATTCTAAACCATTCTAGTCCACTGGGAACTCTAGGTGTTATTAACATAGCAGGCTGTAACAGAAACATCCAATCCATTACATCAAGTTTAGTACTTGGTTAATACACTTTAATAATAATAATAATAAAAACCTCAGGGACCTTAAAACTCTACCCCCAAACACATCGATATTGTGTATGAAAAATTTTAAATTTTGCAGTGCGAGAAGAAAAGGTTATACCCTCTATGAAACAACTACTTATCCAAAATTTTGAGTAAGAAACAGTGTTCCTCAAATATGTACTGTGAACACCAGGAAAAAACATACCACGCTTATTGTCAGGAAACCTAGACTTGAGATCAAGTTAAGCACACTTGCTCGCTATGTGATCTTCTACAAAGTAAAACCCATTTTGAACCTAAATTATTCTCATCTGTAAAATGGTAATGATAATAATGATGAGATCGACCTCATAAAGTTAACTGAAAAATTGCATAGCATTAACAATCACAAAATTAATATTGATTAATTATTAACAAATTGATTAATTGCTTGTTAATCATTCTGCTAATTGCATTACATGTATTTTCATATTTTAAGCCTTAGTATAACTCTGAGAAGTACGTACTCTTATTCTTTCTATTTTAAGGAATAAGCAAAGTGAAACCTGCAAAGGTTACATAGCTTCCCCGAGGCCACACAGCTAGTAACCACCAGGTCTGTCTAATTCCAGAGACCATGATTTAATTCTCTTCTGTGTTCCCTCAGTAAAATGTACCCAAAAGTATTTTAAAGCTGGAAAAGCCTCATTTAAAATGTTCCTTAGTATTGTCTTTTGTCTTTGTTGAGCTCCTTTTGTCCCTGGGCCTATCTCTATGGTGAGAAGGTAATTCATGTAGGTTCCATGTTGTCTGTCACCTTGTCTGGTCAGTCCATTCTGGTTATTCTTTATACTGGTAAGAGGCAAGGGTGGTGACAGCATTTTCTGGCACTGAAATGACATGAAAGTTGAACCCACATTTCCTGGCACTATCTGATGGCAAAGTCATTCCCAAAGTCCAATGAATCAACTCCAAACATAAGCTTTAGCACCATTTAGTAATTTTTACAAGACTGAGGACACATCGCATTTTTAAAGTGATACTTCTCACTAATTCATTTGTACATTGGTGAACATCCAATGATATGAACATCTTAACCCTTTTTGTAAATTCAGAAAGGTGCTACTATCTAAATATACTTTATTATTCCAGTGATGTGATGGGAAATCTCAGCCTCAATCCTTTTTTAATTACTCTATTTCACTGTGCCCCCCCAAATCTGTTTCAAAATATATCCAAAATATTACCTATTTGCCTGCAAAAATTGGATTAAGGGGATTTTAGAAAAAAATGCAGTTACTTTTTTTTAAGATTCAAAGAAACTAATTGCTCACTTAATTTTTCCAAGGTCTCTGAAAATTCAAAAGAGGGGCTACACAGATTCTGGACTTTACAAAAGAAATTAACTTCCCAGATTAATACATTGTTTGCCAAGTTTCAGTTTAGAGTGAATTTTTACGACCAAGTTATAAAACTCCTGAAAAGACCAGGGGGACTAAGAATGGAAAAGCTCAGAGGATTCCAATATATCTGATGATAACCTAAGAGCCAAAACCACATGAGATTGCTCTCCCAAATGGTGAAAAAAGGGACAGAGTCAGTTCATATGGTAAAATAAATGATATATTTTATAGTGTTCATATATTTTGAAAGGCATGCCATAGGGTATTCTGTAAAACTTTATTTGTGTCTGTGGGGGACTGAATGACTCATTGGCTGGTAAAGGGATACAGAGCTCTCTGCTTTGGGGCCACTGATACAAATCTTCCCTGGAAAGAGAGTGAGATAAAATTGTTACAATGGATCAACTTTTGTTTAATCCCCACTCACCACCCACCGCTGCACTCTGCATACCCGGTGACTTGCCCCATCCTCCCATCTTACAGCTGAAAAACCTCCCATTTATAATTGAAAGATACGTACATGTTTAATAAAGTAAAAATCGATGATTCTCATTTATTTTATCTCTGTCAGTCAATAAATAATTTGTGGAAAATTTAACATCAAGAAACTAATGTCACATATCACAACTTATTAGCAAATGTTATAAAAGGACCTCCTTTGTGCTTAAAATATTGGCAGAAAATATAAGGAAAGTACCCATCTGATGAAAATGTATTCAGAGAACAAATAACCAAACTGAGTATTTAAAGGAAGTAGAGGAACAGGAAACACATTCATTGGGCACTTTCTATGGCCTGAGTGTCAGCTAAGTTCTTCCACTTCTCATTACCCTCTGAAATAGCTGTAGTTTTTTTAACATGTTGACAGATGAGGAAACTGAGGCTTAAATAAATTAAGTTGCTCAAGAGATAGGGCTTAGACTGAAACATAGATCTCTATGATTCTGCAATCTGTCTCTCATTTTACCCTCCAGCTGCTGAGAGTATGCTAAAGAAATAAAACTCACTGTCCTCTGCCCCTAGCAAATTAAAACAACTGTGTTGCCAGCGAGTCTCCACTATTCAGTTTTCCAAACACAAATAGTCTATTCTTACAGGGCAGATCTCCACCCAAAATTTGGAGTGCGTTAGTGACCTGATTCTAAATCTTCCATGGGAGCACACCCCAAAATGACAAAAGATGAGCATCTCCATTCATAGAAAGTGCTTCCCCTAGTGGCCAATCTAGCCTGTGACACCCAGAGCAGATAATTTTTAACACATCCTTGTCTCCATGACATTATTTTCAGGAATCATCAAGAAATAAATAAGGAATAGAAAACAAGTGCAGGCAGAGGAAAGCTTTTTTTATTGAAATATATATAAATTATGTAGGTAACTGTCCAGTAACTAAGACCAATGTGACACGGTGATTTTTCGTTTTTGTTTTTTAGTTTTAAAACAATATAAAAAGAAATTAAATTGAAGTTAAAGCTGTTATTCAATTGCAGTAAAATATTTCACGTTTAAACAATTTGCACTTCCGAAGACCTTTGTAGTTCACGTTTTATATTCTAAACACAGATTTAAAATGCCAGGGCAGATCTGCACCCAGGGCAGACCGCGTTCACTGCCCCCACTCTCCGTGCGCCAGTAGCGCAGGTGCCTGTTTAATACAGACTCACCAGGGAGAGAAGCAAGATAGCGGAGTAGGAGGACGCTTGTGGCTCACACTCTCCCACAAATACATGAAAACTCACATCTACGGACCCACTCAGACAGCCAGAGCACCTGCCAAACTCTGACAGAACATCGCCGTCTTCAAAAGACAAAGATGCCAAAAATCTGGTAGGAGAAAAGGGAAAAAGAAAGGAGAAAAGGCAAAATAGTGCGGGACGGGTCCCATGGGGAGGGAGCGGCAAAGGAGGACTGGTGATTGTTCGCTGGGGCGCCCCTCTCCAATGGAGAGGCCAGCAGGACAGAGGGGGAGCCTCCAAGGCTCAGATCTGCCCCGAGCACCCCTTGACGGACAGAACTGAGTTAAAGGGGCACAGGGGGTCCCCACGACACCCAACCCGAGACACCAGCCAGCAGCTGGGGCCAGGACAGGAGGCCCGAGCCGGGCGGAGGATGGAGGCAACTGCACTGAGGCAGCCCAGGGGACTGCAGGGGGCCGCGTACCTCAGTCCCCCATAAATTGCGAAAAAAGGTGAAGCAGCACGGCTGGTGTGCCCTGGGGGGGAGGGGCGCCGTAGCCTTTGTCTCCTCAGACCCGCGTGCCATTACTGGCACATCTCGCGAGAAGAGAGGCAGGGCGTGGCCACAGCCGCTGTCTCCTCCTGTAGGAGCGCCCGGGCGGGGGCGGGGACGGGCCCTGAATCCCCACCTGGGGCTCCGCAGCCTCCTGCGCAGGACTGAGACTTGTTTACAGCCCGAGGCAGAGAGGATCTTTCTGCCCTGGCACCTCAGAGAACTCACATCGCCAAGACAAACAAGGACTGAGATTTGGCATGGAGCAGGGGCGGGGTGGTTCCATCGTCTTCCCTGAGCCCGCCTACGGAGCACCGACCCGAGGAGGAGTGGGCAGTGGCACGGAGCAGCGGAGCGACTGGCCCCGGGAGAGGGCGGGCGGCCTCCCGCCTTCCCGGCAGGAACTCAGCCCCTGACCACCGCGCTGGGAGGTGGTGCGACCCGCCCACCTGCCTCGCCTAGAGCGCAGTATCTGACTGTGGCATCGGGAGGGGGAGTGACCCACCTGCCCACCGGCCACAGTGCCAGACATATGAGCAAGATGAAGAAGCAGAGGAACCACTCCCAATTAAAAGAGCAAGAGAAATCTCCTGAAAGTATGATCATGGAAATAGACATTGATGGCCTACAAGATCAAGATTTCAAAAAAGGACTGATCAAAGTACTGAAGGAACTAAAAGAAATAGTGTTTACAGATATAAAATATGTCAAAAATGAAATTAGAAGCTATAAAGAAGAACCAAGTAGAATTAGTAAACTCATTTGCTGAGATGAGAGCTGACCTAAAGGCTATGCAATGCAGGCTGGATAATGCAGAGGAACGAATAAGTATTGACTCACCAAACATGTCTGCAATGGGGGGATAGCTCCTCTATGCCATAGGACATATAACTCCTCCCCGATGAAGTACAAGTGAACTTTCCACGGAGACCCTTCTTCATGAGGGAAACATCCTACTTTTCTGACACTATGTAGCACTTCTATCAAGTGCTCATTTGAAATTACATGCCCTCAATCACCATCTCCAGCAACAAAAGATGGAAACATGTGTCTGCTTTGGGTTTTTTGTCATCTTAGTGCTAGGTCCTGACTATAACCAAAAGAATATGGCTGCATCACAGAATGAATAGGATAATAAACATCCAATGAAGTGGCTAGCCATACAACAAGAAGAGCTCAAGCCACTGTCCACCCAGAAAAGGCTGGCAGTCTGGTCCAAATCCTTCCATCTGTATTTAAACTTTTCAATTTAAATAAAGGTTAAACTTGAATGTGGACATGTTTGTCAGCTATTCTGCAGGAAATCATGTCCAGCCCAGTTAAAAGTCAGTTGGGGGGATATACAAGTCTGTAATTTAAATAAAAAATAAACAAAGATTAATTCCATAAACTGTAAAATTCATGTGTCTGTCACCAAGATCAACCCTGACAATGGCTAGAAGGTGCAAAGATGATCTAAAAAATTATAATACAAAGTGAAAACCTATGAGTAGGAAACAGCAGATGGAAAATCAGCTGTGGTCAGTGGAAAACAAAGCCCAACTAAATGTATCCAATACTGCATCCCGTACAGTTAGCAGTTCAGCTCCACACATGAATTACCTTCTGTTCTACTATATAGGAAGAGCACAACTTTGTGCCTAATCTTGTCTACAAAATTACTCTATATAATGTACTATCTGCCAAACACACACACACACACAACCACACATACACATCAGCAACAGTAAAAACCACAACATGAGTTAAAAACTCGACTCTGTCAAAATTCTTCTCTGCATTATTTTTCAGTGATATTTGTACCGATAACTTGATTATAAGTAAAGCTAAGTATTCATCGGGACAATTTGAACTGTTCTTTGCTAAATCTCATGATAGATCTTCATTCTGGACCTGGATTTTTGTTTGGTTTCCGTAGGCTGCTATGCTATAGGAATAGATGCCTCTGCATAAACACTTCTCTGAACGTTGCCTTCAGCTTCACCTTCTTGCATTAACTGAAATCTGAAACCTCTTGAGGACATCGCTGTCTTTGCAGCCCTTTCAAAGGGTGGCTGTTTACCCTTCTCCACCCTACTTACCACTAAGGCTGCAAATGGCATGTACACTCATTGCTCTTCAATGCTGTCCCCAGTCATCAGTTCCCCCACATCCCTAACAGTGCCCTGCTCCTTTGAAGCGCTTGCCACTGGGCTCTACTCCCCTGCCACGTTGCAGTCATCTGCCATCCTTCTGGACCCAGCCTTCTGATCTACCATTCTTCCTGCCATTCTCTCTCCTTCAGTGAGTATTTGGCTGCCTGGTGTGCTGCCCTTCTCTCCACTGTCTCTCTCGTCATCTTTCTCCAAAAACTCAATAGGAAACTCGATTCCTGGAGATTCACTTCCTTGATGTCCTTACCATCAATCATGTCTCCTTATATCAGGCCCCTCACTCCACGTTCACACCACCAATAACTAAATCATCTCAAAAATATCAACTATATGGCCATGCAATTAGTTGATCCCCCACCAAGGAGCTTAAAAAATTGACCAAATCACCTTTTCACTGTATCACCCTGTCACATTCTTATTTCCTTCTCTATACAACTTGCATTCCATTCTATGCACCATTGTTATAACTATTCCCACTGTATATACCTGGCCTCCCCACCCGTCTTTAATTCTGCTATAATTACTTAGCAAAGCCATATTCCTGGTTAAAAAGGACTCTCCCTCCACTCTCTGCTTTTATCCTGATATCACTATAAATTTGTGTCCACACACCTCAAAACTTCAGCCTTGCTTAACAATCCAACTGCTGCACCCAACCATCTCTCTTTCCTGTTCTCTGAGACGACTCTGCATCTTGTCTTGTATCCTCTGAACACTAACATCCTCTAGCTCCCTTACTTCTCTCAGCTGTTGATCTCATTTCTCAATCCTAGAAACAGGCCAGGAGAAAACCTCCTCTCACAACTAAATCTGCCATCCTACTTGCATCTGAACTTATACACTCTTTTTTCTTCATGTTTTAATGGATCAGTTATTGCCCATCCTCCCTTCAAAGGCAAACCCCAACGTGCTTATACTGAATTATGTCCCTACCTGCCAACTCAAGGACTTTGTTCCTATGGTTTTCAGTTCTTTCCTCTGTATCAGTCTCCCCGCATTTCCAAATAATTTTCATCAACATAAAATTATGCATATCTACCATTAATTTTTTAAAATTGCTCTCTTAATGAGACATCTTTAGCTACTGCTCCATTTCTCTGATGCCCTTTAAAGGAAATCCTTTTAAAATGTAACTATACAAGATATTTTACAATCTCCCATTTTCTCTTTAATAAGAATCAGGTTTTTATCTCCATCCTCCTATTGTCTTATACTGGTCTCTAAGGACTCCATGTTGTTAATCCAGTGGTCAACACACCACTGGATTCTGACTTGATCCCTCAGAAGAATTTGGCACAGGCAGGCACTCTCTTTTTCATGAAAACCTTTCTTTACTGGACCTCTTGACAGCCCACTTTTGGATTTTCTCCTGCCTCACTTGACTCTCCTTTCAGGCTGCATTCATGCCCCCTCCTCCGCTTGTTGATTTCCAAATGTTAGAGTGCTCCGGGAATCAGCCTTCTGTCCTCTTTTCTTCTCTATCTACACTCATCTCTTACATAATCTTAACTAATCACATGGCTTTTAGTATCACTTAATAGTATCTATTTTATATCTCTAGCTGAGCATTCAACTTGCACATGTAACTGCCTATATGGCATTTCCACTTGAGTAGCAAATACGCATCTCAAATACAACACACATATACACACCACTCCCTCAACAGATTTCTCATCTCAATTATTGGTACATTGTGCAACTAGCTGTACAGTTGTTCTTGGAGCCTCACATATAAACCATCAGCAAAGTCAGTCAGTTGAACATCAAATGTATCTCTGGTCCAACCACTTCTCAACATCTTCATTACAAGCACCTCATTTCAAACCAACATTACTCTTACAGTGAATGCCACCACAGTGACATTCGACCTGGTCAGGACTCCTGACATCTGCTGCTCATTCTCCACATAGAAGTCAGAGCTGTCCTTTAAAAGCATGTCAGATCACATGACTTCCCCATTTAGAACTCTCCAACGGCTTTCCACCACACTGACAAGAAAATCCGAAGTTTTCCCCATGACCTGCAGTGGCCTATCTGGCCTCCCTCTGACTACCTTTCTAGCATCATGTCCTTCCACTGACCTCTCGCTCCCTCAGCTTCACCTCCATGACATCCTTGCACTTTCTCAAATGGGCCGAGACTATGTCTGCCTTGAGCCTTTGCCTCTGCTATTCCTCCTGCCTGGAATGTTCTTTCACTTGATCTCGGCACTGCTTTCCTCTGCCCAATTTAAGTCTCTGCCCAAGTGTCACCATCAGTCAGAGCTTTACTGAACACTCTCTTTGAAATAACACATCCTTATCCTGCCCTTCTCTTCTTACAGCATTTGTCACCAGCTTTCATTTTAGTGTCGTATTAAATATTGTGATACTGGGGTGCTCCTATGAAGATGGGCATTTGAATCCAGAGCCATGAGAGAACTTATCCAATTAGTTATGAGCAAATAAGAAAGATGGTAAGAGGACCAGAACTAGCATTAAACCCCAAACCATAAAATTGGAGGGGGAAATGTGTAGGTGTAGACTTGTTGCTAATGCTAAAGGGTCCAATGTGGTAACAATAATGGGGCCTTGAGGTAGACAGGCAGCATCTGGGCTGTGAAGAGGTTATCAAGATTTCTAAAATGCCCAAACACCAAGGCATGAGCAAAGCTGCTATGTAACTCCACGAATTGTCTAGATTGCTGTCCCCTCTTTAACCATGTCGGTTCTGCTGATCTGTTTTTCCATCTATTTACAACACTACTCTTACTTTTCAGCTAGAACTTAATATTTGCCTTTGGGCTTAACCCATCCAAAGCCAGAGGAGGACCTAGGTTTATGAATAAAGTTTCTGTGAATCAACACAGAAAGCCAAGTTAAGGAGTAATGAGTTTTCCATTATCTTTCCAATTGTCTCCACCATCAGGCTGGCATGGCCTTAAAAACATCTTTTATTCCTTCATCTCATGAGCCATTTTATTGTCAAGTATTTATGTTTCCACTTCTCCATTAACTTATAAACTCAACATGAATAACCTCCCAAAGCCTGCTACAGTGGCTGACTTATTCTTCTGACTTTCTTTTTTAACATGATACCATTTCAAATACCCTGACTATGTGATTACCAGCACTTACAGTGGATCCAGGTAGGTCCTTAGAGGAAAAAAAAAAGTACATGTGATTAATGGTAGGTTCTGCCCACTGCGTCAGAGAGATTTCAATCAGATTTTACCAATTATTTCAACAGAGAGAGTTTAATGCAAAAACTGTTAATCAGGTATCAGAAAACTGAAAAGGCAAATCGGAACAGCAAGGTATCAGAGAGGTGTGAATTACAGGGAGCAACTAGCACTCCCAGGACCGGGAAACAAAGGGAAGGGACTGAAATTATTAAAACTTAGAGAAGGTAGTTAGGACTCAGTACTCAGAGGAGTGGCTCTGGTGCTAGGAGACGAGGTTTGTTCTGTGAATATTGGAGAAACTGAAAATCAGAGTCATGAGGTGACTGACTGCTGCCAGCCTCAAGAGCTGGGCTCATCTTGACATGAATGGGAACAAATAGAAAGGAGCAAGTCCCTTCTTCCTACTCCAGCCTTCTAGTCTCCATCTAGGAATTTATTATAATTATATAATTATCTGTGTATTGTTCATCATTTTCATAAGACTTTGAGTTGCATTACTGTTTGGTCCACCATGAAATCTTTAAGCCTGGCACACAATAAGGATCAATTTCCAAATAAATGAATTAGACCCATTCATTTAACCAGCTTTCCTGGGAATGAGAGAATTTGTTGAGCGGTAAGAAAAGGCTTCACTCAAGAAGGTAAGAGTTTTAGGATAAACGTCTTCTCCATGATTTTCTCAACGATGTATTACTAATTATGGCTGGTAAATATTGCACTACCCTTATCATGGTAGATTTATAGATTTCATCTTAACCTAAAGGCAAAATTGTTTCCCTATTTTTTCAATTTTGTTTGAAGTCATCTGGTGAGCACAAAACTAAATTTTTAAAAATTAAAAAATCCATGAAATCAAAGTGTATTATTGTGTGCATAATATACTTTGAGTACTCACCTTCTAAGATTTATCAATCCCATGAGGGAATTTGCTTTAGGGTAAACTTCTCCCTGTTGTTGATGGCAGCCCTAGAGAACACAGGGGAGACCACCTAGCTTATTTCTAACACCCCCGTGTTAAAATTTCATCAGAGCCTTCTAACTCTGCCTCTCAGAAGAACTTTTTACTATTTAGCTTCATATCTGACCTTCACATTTATATCTTAATTGTAACATTCTGAAATCTGATGGGATCCAAAGAGAACAGCATTTCCTCCCTTCTTCCACTGAGCATTATTTCATAGGAAGGATATGTTGGTCCTGAGGGCAGGACCAAGGACAGAATCAAAGGATACCAGCTAGTGAATCATTTCCATGGGAAGCAGCAGCCTAGCATGTGTGCACCATTATCTATCACCTTCTCCCTTTAAGCCTAATTATACTAAAGAAAAAGGGAATGTTTGTGGCCAAGCAACACAATGCAGATTGGAAAAAGCCTTATTCAAAGATGACGTAAATATATAACACAGGAGGATATTGATAAAGTTCAAAATAATGGAAGGAAAAGATGATTTAAAACTAAATGATGCACTTTAAAAAAACATATGCGGTCAGATTTCCAAATGGCCCACTCTGCTTCTACTTCTCTGTTTTTCCCAAATGCCAGTTTCCTCAAGTAAGTCAACTCCATGTGAGAAGCTTTAAAAAAGAGCCCTGTGTTATTTACAAAGGTCTTAAACATAATTTGAAATTTAAATTGTGTTCCAAAGAAATCGCAGCACCTGAGATTGTGTTCAACGTTTACTGCTGTTATTCAGTCTATTTACATACAGCAGTAAAAGACAGCTATGCCATTAAATTGCATGACTTTTTCAAAGTTGCTCTTCAATTATGATGAAATTAAGCTTTTGCATCCTATTTATAAACATGGAAATTAGCCAATACATGGCTGATACCACTGTGCTATAACGAAGTTTAATTTTCAATAGTTTCCTCCGGGCTTTGGTCATTTATTGATATTGGCCAATAAATTTGTGTGTTTGTGTGTGTGTGTGTGTGTGTGTGTCTGTAAGCTGTGTTGAAATTATCTTTAAGGAAGGAAGAGGGGAAACCATGTAACTCCTTGAAAAATGCAAGGCGCAGAACAGCACTGAACAGCTGTGTAATACAAATCAGTTTTGAGAAAATCGCAATTTGAAATTAGCCACAAGGCAAATGTAGAAGGGCATTCTCAGAAGACCGCACCGGTCTTCCCTAGTCTGAGGGCTGTTTGTGTTTGTTTTTCGTGTTACAGAATTTATAACTTATGAAGGATCTTAATTCTCAGTGATTTTTAAAGAATTTTTAGACCATATTTAAACCTCAAAAAACCTAGTCCTTGTTCCAGGATAATGTTGTGTGATGAGAAAGCAGAATTTTATGTATTTGCCCCAAGATGACTTCTTGTCTGGTATGTCTGCCTGTCGATGCTGCACAAATCCACTGGAATAAATAGTAAGTTCTCCACTCCACTTAGATTATAATCCTAGTTGGGAGTAATTTCTCTTAACTCCAAATTTCTTTCTTGACCAATTAAAAAGCCCAATTAAATAAGGATCAACAAATCTAAAATCAAACTGTAACTTGTAATATTTACCAAGATGAGTAAATTCGAGAGAGAACCAGTCCAGCGAATCATGTAGAACATGTAAAGTTAATTCTTTCACTCTTTCGATTTAGCTAATTTACTTCCACATCCACACAGCACACGTTAGAGTGTTGGCAACACTCTGGTGAAACTGGCAAAGAGCATATAGCCAACTTGGAGGACTCAGGCTAAAAAGACTGCCTTGGGTTCAGTTAGGAATCTGGAGGTAATCCTGTCTAGCGCAAGTTTGTGGCTTAGCATATACAAAAAGGTAATGCACTGGTGTCTGTGCTTATCACCAGTGAGATAAAAGGGCATTTTAACTTATGTCACTCATCAATGTGATATGAACCAAGAGCACCTGTTTCCAGTTGAAACCCACTGAACTAATTTCTGTTTGCAAAATGAATTGAAAAAGTGAAGGTTTGCAGCAGATTAAAAGACAGAGCCTGCCTGTCCTGCCCGAGGGGGGAGTTGAGTACCATACAGTTATGAAAATGCCAGTTAAGGGGGGGAACAGTTAAGGGTGGCAGCCAGAGGGTTGCAGCCAAAGATCCATCAGTGCCCCAACCTGCAGTCTGTCACCTGACCAGAAGCAGGATGCGATCATGTTGATGGGAACCCTAGGGAAGCCATCAAGTAGGGAACAAGGAAGCCAAACAAAATTAAGGAAATCCAGGCTCTCAGTCACAGCGCCAGTCTTACTGGGAGTGTAGAGCTGTCTCTAGCTGATGCTGAAACACATAAAGGCATAGACTTTGAACAAAAATGGTGACAAAATGTCCAGACAGGCAATCTGACTGCCGATCTCATCAGGCAGCCCTCCAGTCCCCTTCTGGCTTTAGACACCAGATAAAGATCTGTTTCTCCCTCCTTGTCTGGTTTTGGGAAAGGTGTCCCCACTGCTGGCCTCCATTATTCTGACTGACAATCCAAACTGTGTCTACGTGCAAAACCAATTCTACTCTAGTCTTTGGACTAACAATTGCTCTTTTATCCAACCAACGACAGTTGCTGCACTAATGATGGTTTAAAAAAAAAAAAAAAACCACCATTTTAGAGTAAGAGGTAATGTAGGTTTTCATTTTAAACCATCTGAGTTTGAATGCTTTGCATTAGCTGGAATAACAACATTTATCCCACAGTTTGAGAGCAAGTACAGTGGCTCCCAAACTTCACTGCACGTGGGATTCATGGGACACCTTTTTAAAATACTGACACCTGGCTCCAAGCTCAAACATTCCAATTTAATTGACACGGGATGTGATCTGGACACTGGGATTTGTAAAAACTTCCTAAGTGATTTTAATATGCAGTGAGTGTGGGAACAACCATAGTAGTGACTAAACTCAGCTTCTCTATTTGCTATGTGTGTGACTTTGGAAAGATTACATCAGCAACTGACAGCAATGAGCTCAGTTACTGTGAGGATTTAATACAAATGCAAAGAGAAGCGCCTAGGTCAGAGTAAGTGCTCAACAAATGTTTGTTTAAAACTAAATCACTTATAAAAGCCATATTTAAGTACCAGCCCCAATAAAAGAAGTCTGTTCACATAATTTTCTTATGAATTTCTTAGACTAATTTTACTCATTCAAAATGTATTGACTAAACAACTTGCATTTATTTTTTATGGCTGATGTAACAAATTACCACAGGCTTAGTGATTTCAGACAACACAAATGCATTCCCTTAGAATTTTGTCAGTCAGAAATCCAATGCAGATCTCACTGGGCTATAAACCAAAGTGTTGGCAGGGCTGTGTTTCTTTCTGGATGCTCTAGGGGAGAATTCGGTTCCTTGCTTTTTTCAGCTCGTAGCGAGGCCTCCCACTCCTGGGCTTCTGATCCCCCAACTTCTCCATCTTTGGAGCCAGCAATGTTATATCTCTCTGAGCCTTTCCACATCGTCACATCTCCTGATGCCTAACCCCATCTGGAAATGGTTCTCTGATTTTTAAAGACTCTCGTGATTAGATTGGGTCCACCTGGATAAGACTGATTAATCTCCCCATCAAGATCTGTAGCCTCAATCACACCTCTTAAATTCTTTTTGCCATGTAAGCTCACATACTCATAGGTTCCAGGAATTAGGGTGTGGACACCTTCGGGGAACCAACATTCTTACTACCACAGAATTACTGTGGCCTTATATCATATTCTTTCTAAGTGTTCTCTTGGATGAATAAACTCCCTCCATGCCTTAAAATCTAGAGTAAACTTCTTGTTTTGCAAAGTATACTTTGGTTCAAGTCTTATAGAAATGATTATAGAATTTTAACTACCTGTGTCCACCCATGTCATCTAGTAATTGATAACTGAGGTGAGCAGTTAACCAAATCAATCCCAGGAAAATATAACAGTGATTATGCACTCACTTTTTAAACTTTTCTGTCTTGTTTCTGCTTAGGATTTATACAAATTTTTACCTAATTTCCCTTGGTAGGTTTAGTTTTTAGCAGGTTTTTAAAAAGTTTTTTGAGCCCCTCCCCATTGGGACAGTACTCACCTCTGCAGATTCCAAACACCACGCCAACCCCCCACCAAAAAGCTACTTGAGCAAAAAGAAGTAATGAGATCCCACCCGAATCGGTCATGTGTCCTGACACTGCTAACATCCTCTCTGGATAATCCATCATTTGTCTGCAGCACCAATTGACTCTGAACATTTGGGCACGTTCTGGAAATCTGTGAGCCGGCCCAGAAATTTTTCCTGGGGAGTGAGCGTTACAACCTGGAAAGAATTACTCGAGCAAATAGTCCTCCTTCCAGCCAAACCCTCACCTTGAAAATGAACATACTTGAAAATTGAACAGCCTGGCACTGCTGCCTGCCTGTTCTGCTCAGAAAGACTTGCTGATTCCACCATCAAGTTCAAGGTGGCTGCACACTTACACCCACAGCCCTTCTTTACATAACGCGGCTGTGACTCATGAGAATCACTCACATTCTTCTTCTCCTCCCCCCGCTTGCTGCTCCTCTTCTGTCTGCAAAGTGATTGAAAACAGTCCGGCTTTCCCCCACCCATGGAGGTGAAGACCAGGGGGGTCTGGGCCCACACAGTCTTGTTGTGGTGAAGGGACCAGTGGAAGGCAAGGTGAGGTAGGTACAGCAGGGCCAGATGATGGGAGGCTGTGGGTGCTGGGCTGAGGGACTGGGGCTTGAGAGATTAAATGATAGGGAGGCACCATGGGCTCCTGGTTAGAGGAGTGACATGAAGACAGTGGTATTTTGGAAAGAACATTCTGTCAGTGCCATGTGTGATGACTTAGAAGCAGGGAGGAAACAGATGAGAAGCCAATTAGGAGACCATCACACAAACCAAGTCCAAGTTGATAAGAGCCTGCGATTCAGAAAATAAAATATTTATGATAATTAATGGCTATTATACATATAATTAAACTCAAAACATCAACTCACATTTATTTCTAATACTTTTTTTATTCTCACAATCCATGTAAGTCATTTAGGTAACTACTTTGTCAATATGATTATCTGGCAATAATCCATTATTTCAGTATTAAATATAAATGCAAAGTTTATTTTTCCTGTTTGAGAAAAATATAATTAAATTTGTAAAGGTGCCATTAATTAAAAAGGGAATTACGTTTCCGGCTCATGTAAGAATTTCCTTAAAGAAGAAAATTTTTAAAGAAGTCAATTAAGGAAAATTAGTTTCAAAAGGTGAATTGTCTAGGCTTAATTGTTGGTGATGAAAAATCAGCAACTGGTAGAATTATGAGACTTATGAGACTGTGTCAAATCAGTCAGGCAAATGCGATAGTGTGACAGTACATTTCACCTTCTGAAAGAATCTGTTGGGCTGTCAGAATGTGAAACAGCTAGAGTGTCTTCCTGCAAATTTCCCTCCACTTAATGATACTTATACTCACTCAGTGATGTTTTTCTATGCACAGTACAGAAGTTCCATTTACTCATTGTGTGTCAGTGTGCATGTGTGCACGTGGGTTCAGTGCACTAGTGTGTGCACATATGTAAGGGTGGACACAGGGACACTCACTGTAAATAAGCTTTAAATGGTATAATAATATAGTAGTTATGATCACAATTATAAATAAAATTAGGCCTAAAACTCCAATAATTAGGGTTTACCTTAAAATAGCTTATCTAAGGGTCGCCCCTCTGGACAGCACTAGAGGGCAGTGAGTGACTGGCCTTGAATACCTGGGAGTCATCACAGCACCCACCACTGAGCACCTTTTCTAATGCATTAAGTTAAAAGAGAAAATTGCCCAAAATGAATTGCCCCAATGATTAAAATGAATTTCTCTTATTTCATTTTTCAGAGTAAGCACATTCGGTAGTCCTGTTGATTGTTTACAGATACAAGTATTTGTCATTCAAGTTGTTTCTTTAGGCTTTAAATGCCTGAGCAACCTCTACCATGCCAATTTGCAAAAGTAATTTATTATTTATGAATCTATTATAATGGATAATTAAGCTTAATAAATCAATAATAGAAAGAAAACTGAGGTCACTGGTAGGGAAGAATTAGGAAATTGTAGTTTTGCTCCCAGGTAGATTTTTTAATAGCATATTTTAATTTATACATACATAGTTATACATTACATACTGAAATAGTAACATATTGGACATAGCAAAACACAAAATTTGCAAATTTTGGAGAGACTTAAACGGAAATATTTGCTACCATAAAGCAATAGTAATAAAACTGAAGTATCTGATTATATGGCAGCTAAATGGACCCACACTGAGTCATTCTTGATGCTTAGATGCAGAGAAGAAAGTACTCTGCAAATCAAAATCCAGGAGCTAGTCAAGCAATATGGTTAATTCATTGAATCTAAAACATCTTTTATTAGCACTTTACCCATAACAATTTCCAGGAAATAAGACGGGGTTTCATAATGGAAAGCAAAAACACATTTCACACTGACTTTTACAATGGTCCTGTGAAAAAAGAAAAATGTGGTGGTTTGAGCTCTGATAATACTTCAGGTCTAGGGACAGGCAAATTCTAGATGCTCAAATGACTACAAAACTAAGTATATGTGCATACAATTGTGTCTGGAATGACAGGGTAATATGCACAACTTATAAAAACATGGTTTAAACATGTCTAGGTTTTACCTTAATTTCTTTCTAATGTCATCCAGGTTTGATGCCATTTTATTGCACATGGTTTTTGATTTTTTGTTTCTAATTTGAGTGTTGCTTTGAAAGCTTGGCCATTATAAGATCTATCTGCTCTCTCAAGAAAAACTTTCACCATCTTTAGAGAAGCCTCACTTCTCCCTAAGCCATAGAGAGTAACTAAGCAATCCATCATCTGTTATTTCCTATTTTGGCCTCGGATTGGTGGATCAAAGCCCATAAACATAAAGAAAGTTACCTATAAGCATAAAGCTGCCCTCCCCACAGCAGCCTCTTCTCAGCACAGAGATAATTTCTAAATTGTAAAATCAGATGGCGCCAGTTCTGTACTCAATATTCTCCGATGACTGTGTGATAAACTGCGTCAATGTTCAAAAATATTCAATACCCTCTTTCTAGGAGATCATTCTCTCTCTCTTCCCTGCTAGGTTTGGTCATGTGAGCACAGACTGTGTCATTTCTGGAGAATCTTTAAGAGCAAATATGGTTGAGCATATTGTCTCTCTTCTGTCTGCTACAACTGCAATGTTCCAAATAGGCTACTCCATCAGACTGGATACCTGAGTGACGACTGTGGAATGAGCTACAGACAGCAGTGATGGCTCGCGAAGCGGGGCTGACCAGTGGGAGCCCATCGATTTGCTCCCATTTTCCCATGGACTGGCCTGGGGGCGCCCTCTGCTGCCCCAGGTTCGTGGGGCGCACGTCTCCGTGTCGGGCGGCTCCCGGGGGGCGGGCCCGGTGCCATCAGGGGGCCGGGTCGGTGTGGGGAGGGGGGCTGCCCCGCCGAGGTGGGCGATTTGCTCCCATCTCCCCGCAGCCTGGCCTCGGGCTGCCCTCTGCTGCCCCAGGTTCTCCAGACACACCTCTGCATGTCGGGCTCGAAAAGGTCAGTTTGTCCCCGTCTCCCCCTCGGCCTGGCCTCGGGGCGGCCCCCGCTGCCCCAGGTTTGCGGGAGGCACCTCCCAGTTCGGCCGGCCGGCTTCTGGGGAGCCTGCGTGGTGTGGTCGGGGACATGGGCAGGGCGGAGGGACAAGGACTGGCTGAGGACTGGGCTCCAGCCCGGGATGATCAATTCTCCTCCTGCCTTCTCCCTTCTCCCCCCGGCGGTGGCAGGAGCGCGGGCGTCGCAGGCCCACCCTCCCCCGCGGCAGCCCGCCCCTGCGTGAGGGGAGCGCGGAGCCCGAGCCCGGGGCCCGCGAGCGCTGGAGACGGCAGAGGCGCCGGCCTCCCAGGCCCCCGCTCTCTCCTCTCCAAGCGGAACTGGACCCGGAGTTCGAGCCCCGGTGCCAGGCGTGCTCCTCCCTGTACATGGTCACTGGTGAGGCCAGATCTCCAGGGGAGCCCTGCCAAGCCCTCGAGGAGGTTGCCAGTGACTCCCTAATCCTGGAGGAGTAGGACCAGGACAGCGGTGGTCCAGAAGGCTGGGTCATGGCGATCCACCGCAGCAGGGCTGGGGCGCTGGGCTCTGCGTTGCTTTTTGAGCACTCGCCCTGGCCAGGCTGCTGGCTCCCGGAGGGCAGGACCCCAAGCCCTGGACCAGCCGCTGCAGCACGTGCACTGAGAACTGGGGACGCTGACGCCTCATTCCAGCGAGATAATGTTGGGTAGCTGGTTCTTTCCTGTAAGACCCTGGCGCTCCTGGCCCTCTAAGCAGAAGGTGGAGTTGCTGCGGAGCACCGTTTGCCCCTAGATACTCCTGTGTTTCAGAACTTTCCAGGGGTAAGCTATTGATTTAGTTTTCTTTCTTATTGAGATATAATGGACAAATAACATTTCAGTTCATTTTCGGTATAATAATTTGATATATGTATAGATTGCAAAATGATTACCACAGTTAGGTTCATTAACATCTATCACCATGTATAGTTGTAGTTCTTTTAAGCCATTCACTTTTAAGAGACTACTGGTAAAAGCTAGTTGTGTTCCCTGGGAGGATCAGCTTAACACAAGTTGGTGCTCCAAAGATACAAGCCTTTAAAAGCTTATTTCCTTGTACATAAGGATGGTATAGTATGTGACCTTTTGGGATTGGCTTTTTCCACTCAGTCTCCTTCCCTGGAGAGTTATCCGAGTTGTTACACCTGTCAGTAGTTTGTTGCTATTTCTTTGCTTAATGGTGTTCCATTATGTGGATCTATCACATTTTATTTAAATATTTATCGGCTGATTGGCTATTTGAGTGATTTCCGGTTTTGTGCTGTCTTGAATAAAGCTGCTATGAACACTTGTGTACATATTTTTGTGTGAACATAAGTTTTCATTTTTCTGGGATAAATGCCCAATGACTTCATTTTAATGATGACCTAATATTTCATTGTATGACATTGTTTTTCATTGTATGAAGTAAATACATAATTTACTTAGCTGGTTATTTCCAGATGGATTGTTGAGTCGGTACCTCTCCCCTCACCCCCACCCTGTTTTCCTGCTGCTATGAACATCAGTGGTGAGACTCTTATAGGCAAATCTTAAGGCGTATTCTTCTGTTTCTAAAAGTAGAACTGATGCCTCCGAATATGCATAATATAAACTATTGCCTTTTCCCCAGTGTCTTTCTGTTTTTCTTTCATAAAAACCTGCTGGACTCCTACTAGCTATGCCTACTTCTCATGCTCCTGCCAGCAAAGAGCATTATTGACTATTTAAAAAGTCTTTGTAGATGTCAGCCTCAGCCCTGGTGGCAGTGCACACTCAGAGTGCCACTGCTGGTTGTCCAGCCCCACTTTTGCCTGAGAAGAAATCTCTCAGAGGAACAGACTCCAGCAAGATCTTGTTTTGTGTGATGTTTGTGACCCTGCTCTAGTGGTTGCGTAAAGCTTCAGAGGATTTGGTATGAGGTGGGCACAGAGAATTACAGGAAATCACTCTGAGTCCAGCTTTTCCTATGCGGTGTCTCCTATTTGTACCTTATATTTATCCAGAAGAACTAGACAAGGCCCTAAAAACAGAAAAATCTTTGAGATATGAATCACTTTCTATAAAAGCTGATTAATATAAACAATATAGGGGTGTGGGTGTGTCTGTGTGTTCTACACCCATTTGAAGCTCTTAGAAATGAGATTTAGTATAGTCTTTTAATGAAACTGTTAAGTATAAAGGCTGGTAAGATTCCTTTCTTTCTCCTTATGCCAAAGTGTTGCAATATTTGTCTCTGGTGACTAGGCAGTGATTTTCAAGGAATAAGATAAGAGTTAACAATATATATCTACTAAAATCCAGGAAATGCATTTGTGTTTTTCTGAGATAAGTGAAATCTTTGGTTTGAAATTACTTTCTGGTTGGAATGTGGAAAACTGACATTCCTTCCAGTGTAAGACTTTGTGTGTGTGTTTCAAGATCTATGGTTCCTTGTTTTTTCTTCTTTACCTGTGGTACTGTATGTAAGATGAATTGGGCTGATTTCAGTAAAAATTGTTTCACTGTTAGAATTGCAAATCACCCTTACAGAAGGTTGGATGATTTCAAGAAGAGATTGCACTCACTAACTTGTTTGGTGCTAAGTTTTAATGTCTCGTGACAAAGAAAGATCTCCCTCTTACACATAAATGGATGAAGGAGGTTAGCAGAATCTGGCATTTCTCTGTTTAAAGTTATAAGAAATTCTTATTCAGCCATTTAAATACCTTCTATAAGTTCATAGCTGAAGACCAATCATGAGTGTAGCAAAGTGAGTAAAGCATGTAAAGCATCATCTGTGAAAACTGTTCACTTTTTCAGGGATAATAAAGAAGGCCGTCTCTTTCTTGTCATTTTTTCTAATTATCATGATTCCTAAAGGATTGGTGATATTAACATGAAGTAGCTAGACCTAGTAAGTTGACATGATCTTGGCCTAGGAAAGAAAAGATAATATTGAACATCATTGTTGGTCACTCTTTTTCTTTTTCAATCTGTAAAATGTTTATTCTGTAAACCCAGTATTTGGCTTACACGTAAGTACCCAGTAAATGTTATACGATTGACTCTCATTATTTGTAGATTTTTAAAAATTGAATTATAGCTGATTTATAGTGTTTCAGGTGTACAGTTTAGTAATTAGGTTATATATATTGTGTATTCTTTTTTCAGATTCTTTTCCATTTAGGTTGTTAAAGATATTGAATACAGTTCCCTGTGCTCTACAGTAGGTCCTTGTTGTTTATCTGTCCTTATATATAGTAGTGTGTATCTGTTAATCCCAAATTTCTGTTTTATCCCTCTCCCCAGCTTTCCCCTTTGAAAGCCATAAGTTTGCTTTCTATACCTGAGTCTGTTTCTGTTTTGTAAATAAGTTTATTTGCATCATGGTTTTAGATTCCCCATATAAGTGATTTTACATGATATCTACCTTTCTCTGTCTGACTTCACTTATTATGATAACCTCTAGGTCCATCCATGTTGCTGCAAATGTCAAGATTTCATTCTTTTTTATGGCTGAGTAGTATTCCATTGTATAAATACACAACATCTTCTTTACCCAGTCATCTGTCAGTAGAGATTTAGGTTGTTTCTCTGTCTTGATTATTATAAATAGTGCTGCTGTGAACATTGGGGTTGGTCAATCTTACCTCCAGGTATTATAAATAACCTGAGAATGCAGGAAGGGGGCTCTGCTTACTGGGGGAGAGAGGGGTGATCCCTGGGGGAGTTTTTGGTAGAGCATTTTCTGTGAACTCAGCCAGTCCAGCCTTTGTCAAACATAGTAAATATCCTCATTTTCCTTCAGGGCATTAGAAGGGTCCTGGAATGTCATCTTTATTGAAGCTCAGAATTTAGTTTTATTTTTGAAATAAAATTTTCTCTACAGGACACATTATAGATTTTTTTTTTAATTTAAAAAGAAGTACTTTTGTAATGATCATGGAAATACCTGCAGGCCCAAGAACTCCTAGAAGAATCTTTGACTATGAACTTGACTAGGCATGGGGACCTCAGCTGTGCTGAGAGAGGATGCTGAGAGAGGATGATTTAATCAAATGCAAACAGTAGCATCAGACATGCAGACCATTTTGACTAAAATGATGATGTTTGATTCTAATCTGAGTGGTTGTTTGGAGACAAGTCAGCACCATGAAAATTCATTTACTGAGGAGGTCAGAAACTGCTGGAGGAGAGAAAAAGTTACATTTTAAATAAATAAGATTTATTATGTATATATTTCAGGGAAGGTTTGCTTGTGAAAATCTAGCATGATGTTGGGTGTAATAAGAAATAAAGAGGAACTGAAAGACAACAGTACATTTCTTGGCACAAAAAAGGGGCAAAAGCCATTGGGTTCCCTCACCCTCTTTAGCGACAGGTTGAATTTTGGTGGATTATTAACCTTTGGGTGGCTAAGTGGAAAAGCTGATATATTTTGTGTACTTTTTGGATTTGGATAACGTTTACCAGTGACCATGCCTTTGTCTGCAGTGAGTGAACTGTCCTGCTCTATAACTGTATTGCCGTCTGGTGGTTTCACATGATTTATTAGTTCATAATGTCTGGTACTGACCTGTTTGTGAACATGGGGCAGTCAGTTCTCATTCATTGCTCATTGTTGTGTTTGAACAACAAAAATGTATGAGAGTTTGAGGGTCTGGGCTAGCGCTGAAGCTGTACAACAGCCTGTGGATTCAGCCAGAGAAAACAGCCAGCCTGGATGTTTCAGGTTTCCTCAAGTTTTTGAAGATTGGTTTTCTGGGTTGCAGCTTCTTTGCTGTTCGTTTGGGTCTTGTTTTTGGTTTTGGCTTTGTTTTTAAGCATCTGGAGAATTGTCTTAGCTCTGGCTCATCCGCATGGAGAGGCCCTCTGTGCCACCTCTGAATGTCCGGAGTGGGCGGTGACATGGAGATGCTCCCATTTGCTTGTGATACAGCTCACCCGGGGATTGTCATGGCCCCACAAGAAGACAGAAAGTGGTGTTTAAAGCCAAGGGCTTCTGTTCTGCACATGCTATTGTGCAAGGGCATGGGCTCTTGGCTTTACTAAGTTTTATTTTTAATCTTAAAATGTTGCTGAGGCCAAAATAAGCCTTCTTAATTCAGATAAGTGAAGACCACAGTCACATTCTTTACTACAGGGAGCCTTCTGTTAAACTACTACTAACTTTTTTTGAGCACACACAAAGCATCAGACACTGGCACTGGGTCCTTTACATGCACGACTTCTAACCCACACCTTGAAAATTACTCATTTCTCAGAGAAGGAAACAGAGGCTTAGATCAATTAGAAACTTGCCTAAGATGCCACTTCTAGTAAATAAAGGGTGGGATTTCAGAATGAATTATCTTAATTTCATAGATGGTTTGGGGATAATCGGAATAACCCTTGAAAGAAAACATGTTTGTATTTTTCACTTTAGCGCAAGGAATATCGGGATGTTTCCTTTTGGTCACCTGCTTAGATAAAATGAGGGCTCTGGCCAGGACCGCTGAGGGGGGAGCATGGAGCTGGAGAGTGAGGCTGAGGTAGGGCAGGAAGTGAGAAGAAAATTAGGTTGAAGGGAGGAGTCACAAGATACAGTTATTTTGTAAAATGTGGTACTTCTGCATCACTCAAAAGACCAGGAAGACCAGTGTTTTTAATTTTATAATGTGAGCATAGGATATTTCATAATTAACTACTTTGCCAATTGTCACTGGTAAAAATGTCTTGAGTTTTTCAAATACATGAATTACCTGTAAATTAAGACAATTTGTGCCACAAAATAACTTCAGCCTGAAACAGAACAATATAAATTCAAGGGAGGTAGGACAGGATGGGAATACAAATAATTTGGCATCAAAGGTGTGAGGGCTGGCATTCCGTGTGGTTTCATAGGAGGCTGATCAGGGCCTCTGCCTTGGTCATCAGTAATGATTCTCTCAGTTAATGGCTAACTGCTGCTCTTGCCTAGAAATCCAGCAACGCTGGAGAGGAAGAGCTCTTCCTGAGACTAGTTCCCCAGGGCAGCACCCCTTTTGTCCATCACCGCACCTCCACACCCTGTCTCCTCTTCCCCGAGGCAGGCTAATTGGCACATCTGTCTGGTGGGGCGCTGTTTTCTGCATGGTGATCAGGCCCCTGCAATTGTGACGTTCCTCCCCTCACCCCGAACTCCTTGGGTTCTTGACACACAGTGGCAATGCCACTAGTAGAACAAAAACCAAAAGGAGAAAAGAGGGGAAAAAAGTTTTCTTGAATCTGATGTGTCTGCATAGCTCTGCTATGCTGTAATTAAGGAAACTCCATTACAAACTTTCTCCTTTTCCCCAGGAGGCAGTCTTGTGAGCAGGTAGGTTCAGAAAGCTAGGGAGCCAGCCAACGGTTTCACAGGGAACCATATTGATATCTTGTAGTAACTTATGGTGGAAAAGAATATGAAAATGAATATATGTATGATCATGTGTGACTGAAGCATTGTGCTGTATGCCAGAAACTGACACAACACTGTAAACTGACTATACTTCAATTTAAAAAAAAAAATACAAAAAAAGAAAAGAAAAAAGAATCTGAATTAATGAAGTATCAAAAATTACCCCCAAACAATCCCCAAATGCCTCCTTATTAATACATAACTTACAACCCTACATTTTCAAGGAGAGTGACTACAAGCCCCAGCTTCTGGATGTTTTCTATATGAAGTCACATGATCGGTTGTAATGACTATTCTTGTGATGTTGAGAGTGGGAGGGGCTGGAAATAAATTTAGGCCTGACAGACTTCCTCTGTTAGCTTGAGATCCCACCCAGTTCCTGGGACACAGATAGATGCCATTATTCTTTATTTTCAAGCACATTGGCCTGAGTACATTTCAAGAAAGTTTATTAAAATATAATGATATAACCTATATGGCATTAAGATAACCAACTCCATTGGTGAGTCCAACCACTTATTTCTTACAGAAGAAGTTTCTTATATAATATAATTTGCTAGCTATGAGAGTGTAATCAGAAATGTCTTGGTCCCGATTTTAAACCTAAAAATATTAGTTACCGTGTAAATTATTTCATGCTTCGATGTGTGAGTATCTAAAATTGAATTAACCATGTCACCTCCCTTCACATAAATGTTCTGAGTATCAAAACAGGTTTTATAGAATTGCTAAGTGCTGTTCCAGTGCACACTGGGCACTCAGTTTAGGGGAGCTGGCTAGCAGTTGTTGCAATAACAGTGACATTAGTGGCAACAGTAGCAGTGACAACACTCAGTAATACCACAATATTTCTCACATCGTATTTTGACATTGTGATTAGATAGTTATTTGATTGTCCTATTTCAAATATGTTACCTTCACATGTAATGTTGGCTGAAGTCGGAAAAGTGTTCATGATGTACTGTAATATTCCATGGATAATCTTGAATAATTTAATAAAAACTTACGTTTTCATTCTTGACTAGCAAATAACATTCTATTTCTCAGCAGTCTGTGTGTTTATTCTCTACCCTTTTCATAAGATGTATTATCAGAGATGATCTTTATGAGAAGCCACCCGTCTACACAAATAATTCACTCGTGGATAAGACATTATTCTCTTTTGGGAGCGTGGTCAACTGCAACAATTTTAGAAGGATTCAGTGTGGTAGAAGACCATGAGAATGCATGAAGAAAACCCCAGGACATCTAAAAAAATCTTTATTTATGACTTATCTAAGTAGAAACAGAGGGTGCCTAAGTAAAAATTCACTAAATAACCTGATGGGATTAATAAAAAAAAAAATTGCATTTATCTTACCAGTCTGAAAAAATCAATGTGAAGTATTAATAGCCAACCAAGTGTTTGGATTATAGGCCAAAAGGATAGTGCTTGATACTTGAAAGTATCTAAGTAAATTACTAAACATATATAACACATAGAAATTTAAAAGTATAGCTTGATTAAAATGGCCACTTGTTAAAGCATTTATATTGAACAAAATAGCCTAAAACTACATGCTCAATATCTGATCAACTGCCCTTCATAAATGTTGCTCTGTTTAACAGCTAGAAGGTCGGTCCAGTAAAAAGTGGATAAGATCAACAGAAATTGTAGCCTGAGCTTCAGATTTTAAAGTGTGATTACATCAAAAGAAGGAAATACCTAGGAATAAACTTTAAAAAAGATGAGAAATCTTTACACTGCAAACTATAAGACATTGATGAAACCAATTTGAAGAAGACAATAGTAAATGAAAAGATATTCTGTGCTCATGGATTGAGGGAACTAATGTTGCTAAATGTTCGCAGATACCTTCCTGCAATAACAGCCACCCTAAAAGTCTGTTTATTGTGCACTAAATCAGGTTTCAAACCATGTTCTTTGGAATCCTGGGATTCTCTAGGTGCTTCAGGAATTCTACAGATGGTGGCTATTCTGTCAACCTGTTTTATAAGTTGGTGTTCTGGGCAAGATTTCATTTGAAAAAAGTGTTCTATGTCAAATAAAATTTTGAGGAATCGGTGAGTTAAAACTTACACATAGTTCTACCATTAGTTTCAGACCAACTTTTCCTGAAGTGTGTTCTATGGAGCATCCATTTAGTGAGTTGAAGAGAGAGTTTTTTTTTTTTTTTTAAACACTTTTGTTTGCTGAACCCTTATATCTATAATATTACCTATGAAAATCCCCAGAATGAGGGCTCTGGGTTGGCCAAGAGACATTTTCTACCATTCAAGGCTGTAGTCTTAGACCTCTTTAAGACCTAAAGAATTTTCAAAACTCACTCCTATTCTTGGAGAAACTTTTCTGGTTAACAGTGGTCAGAGCTGTCCCAAGGATGAGAAAACAGACAGAGCTCCTGAAACAAGTGCACACAGTGAGGCCAAGCAGACCAGCCACGGTGGGTGCAGCATGGAGAGTCAGCGCAGTGGTTCTGAAATGTGGTCCCCAAGTGAGCAGCAGCAGATCACCTAGAAACTGCCTAGAAATGCAGATTCTCAGGTCCCACCACAGGCCTACAAAGGCAAAAGTTCTGGCCCATGGACCAGCAATTTATGTTTTAACAAGGCCCCCAGGATCTTCTGCTGCACACTAGAGCTTGAGAATCACTGGTGAGCAGAAGGAACTACTACTAGAAATGGAGTTTTGATCACCATTTCTACCCCTCCCCAAATGCATCTTTCTAATTCTTTTTTTATGATAAATGTCTTTGGTTAGAAAGTCACTGCCATCAACCTGTTCTTTCTGATAGCCATAGTTTAATTTGAAGAACAGCTTGAATCAGGTGTTTTAAAGAACAAATATGGCCATTCATAGCCCTGTGGTAGAAATTATTGCTCAGGTGCTCTAGGGGTTGGTGAGGGTGTCTCCTTCTGGTTGACTGCTTAATAGTCATACTTTGACACGTGCCAAAGAACCTTCTCAAGATTCCACCACTACCATGAGTAAGAGAACATCTGGGCCATGTCATTTCTGTTAAGGAACCACAGTGGCCATGGGCTGTTGATTGGAAAGCCCTTTGGTCCAGCAGACTATGTGGGAGCCATTGCAGAGTGTTGATGATTAAATATGAAATGGTTTCTACTTCTTAGATTTCAAGAAAGGCAGCAGTAGATTTGGCCCTGCCTATGATACAGCCCCACAGCAATTTATTATTGCTAATAAAAGCTAAAAGCACTGATGACTGTCCACCATCATTGTAGTTTTAAAAGAGAAAAGAAAAGGTGTAAGAGTATGTTGCATAACTCACTTAAAGCTTCTGGTGAGCTTTCTCTTCTTTTAAAAAAAAAAAAAAAATCCCCTAAACGTCCAAGCCTTGTAGAACATCTATACTCAGGGAGGATTTAGCATATTCAAATTTGGATTTTCATGAAATTTTAACAGTCAAATTATTTCATAAAAAGCTGTGGTTATCATTTTTGTTATCATTTATGTTAGTATGTGCTGGGAGAAGAGAGTAGTGTTCACATTTTCCTCTGGTACAGGATCACAGCTGTCCCACACTGCAGTCCACGTGAGTTCAGAAAAAGGTGCCTCTTCTGGACAGATACAGCCAGACCACCTGACCGATGCACGGTTTAGAGAATGGGAGACACCTTTGATGATACATAAACCTTTCTTTGATTGATAGATTGTGGGTGGTGAGCCAAGCCTGGCATAAATTGCATCTCCACTCTGCCACTGCTGGTGCCTTTGTGGGGCGCATAAACCGGGAGATGAGGGGCGCGATGAAGCTGGGCTGATATGGAATCTATTTGAAAACATGTATTAGTGTTTATTCTTATGTATCAATGTTTGCTTGCAATGATTAAATTGAATTTCTAGGATAGACTCCTGGGTGCTATTGTTTGAGACTGAGATGGAAGAAAAGGGAAAGCTCCTGGAGTTGTCTTCAGGAATCCAGGTGGAAGAAACCTGGTCTATCTGCACTGGGATTTGATTGATTGATTGATTGGTCTGGGAGGGTGGGGGAAGGGTTAGACACTTTCAAGTAACATTAATGGAAAATAAAATCAGGGAAAGCACAGCTTCCTCTAGCAAAGGACAAACCACAGTGAGTGAACTGAGAATTCTTTGGTAGGAGAAACAACTGTTTCAGACCCTGACGTGTTTTGCCTGAGGTTCGCTTCAGGTTAAAACTTTGTCTGCTGCTTCCTGTGGGGAATCTTTGGAAGTTTCTGTCTCTTCTTAGCCAGTGATTCCTGAGGATTACCTGTCAGGATCTGCCTTGATGTTTATCTAGTGTCCTGATTTATTTGGCTATATAGCCAAGCAAAATATCTAAAATGTGTATATAACATTGTACAGCAATTAAAACTGTTTTATTTTTCTAAAGCAAAAACATTTTTCCTACTTCTCAACATGCATACATGGTTGTTATATTATATAGATATTTAAGAACTAATGTTTTGTTGTTTTGTTTTTGAGGCTTGTTTGTTTGTTTAAGCATTATTTGTTTTCTTTGAGTTCCTTAATCTGGGCGTTTGCCCCAAGATGGCTTCCACTTTGATTCTTACATCAGATTGGCAGATGCCAGGAACTAGCTCCTAGAGAACTGTGGACTAAACGCAGTCCAACTCTGGTAAGCCAGCACACCCAGATCCCAAGCAACAGGTGCTCATTACAAACCAGTGCCAAATATTTAAAAGCCGTTTTGAGAAATTAAAGTGCTGCTTTATTGTGCCAAGGAGAATAAGATTGACTTTGTTTAAAAAAAATTTAAAAATTTTTAGTTTTAAATACAAAAACAGCACAATAGCAGAACACACGTTGTCCATTAACTAATTTAATCAAACTTGATCATACTACCCTTTCCTCAAGAATCCTAAAGGAATGCATTTAACTTACTGCTGTTCTGTACTTATGATTCCTAATTCACTGACTGTTGTCACTAATTTAACACTGTGGGCTGTAGATTCTCAGCTAATAATGCCCTTCAATATCTAACTCAAAATACTCTTTAAAAATCCAATTCCCAAATTTAGAAATGTCATCTCTTATTAGATAAATTCCAGTCCTGAGTCATCCCTTTATTTTTCTGTTGGGAGAAGCAATTATCACATTGTGACTTTCCTAATACCTTCCGCATCCTAGGCAAGGGACTTAATGGATTCTCCTAAGGCGTTTGCTCTTGTGTTGGTCCTCTCAGCATCCTGTCCAGTTTGCTCACCATCTGCTGTCACTTTGGGAGTCTAATGATGCAAATTTGGGAAAAGCGTAATTAATAGAGATGATGAGGCTTGGGCAAGATAAGCTCCCAGCAGCTGCATTTTCTTTCAAATATTACTTTGAACCCAAAGCAATCTATGAATTATTGATCAGATGTGCTGGAAATGATGCCTCGTGCTCTAGTATGCAATTAAACTTTGTTACCTCTTCCATTAAATGGAAATCAGAGAGCTGGATTTGGCCTTTGTAAAATTCTCATTATATGTAATAGCACAGATGAAGCGACAAAGCACAATTATTTTTGAGATATCTTTAAGGTACTACTGCCAAAAGTCTTCAACGGATTCTTCTGCCCCTACATGGTGCAGTTTTGTCCGTATTTTATGTGCTGAAGAAGGAGTAGCAGTGATCTGTTGAAGGAGCACAGGCAGACTGTCTCAATAAGCTTGTTCCTATAGATTTGGTTTAGATCAATACATTAATTAAAGAAACAAAGAGGGGGAAATGCTTAGCTACTAAGTAGTAAACACTTGTTTTACAAAACTCCGTAAAGATCCAGTAGAACATTAAAAAAATAATAAATGCTAACTTTCCACATATGACATCACCAGAAAAGCTTCTTGTAATTACAGAACCATGTATTACTGTCAACAAAATAAAAGAGAACCCCACAACAGCTGCCACCTCCTGAAGAGTGTCCTCATTTTGTTCCACCCTCATTCACACTGCAGGTGCCACCCAACATAATGAAATTCATTTACTGTGCTCGTAGTTAAGGTACATCGTAGTTAGTCAAATAAAAATGACATATATGAATTAAAAGTTTCAGATACTACAAGGCTTAGAGCATCTTGTAATAGGTTTATGCTTCATTTTTCTATGTGTATGCATATGCTAATAAATATGACTTCCTTTTCTAAAAAGATAGGGATAATGTAATTACAGATAATGAATCAAAGAATCACAAAGTGCCTTGATATAATTTGAATAAAGTCCAAGTTGGCAGAGCATTTCTGCTCGACAGTCTTGTGTCAGAGCTCTTGCATTTTAGACATGCCCAGAGAATCTAGATTTTTTTAATATGTAAAGGGATTTTAAATAGAAGTTAAAATAGAACTAAATGTCTGGCCAGCATGGACCATGGTAGGAGATGCTGCAGGAATTATACTACATTTTATGATTTCCCAGGAGGCAATAAGAAGTTTAATTGATAAAATTTTCAAGGTTTTACATAAAAGGTAGAATATAAAGTCCAACAATATTCATCTAATTTTTCCTTCTTTCTTTTTATTCCAAGCTATTTTATGGGAAAATAGATGAGTAGAACTCAGTGAAACATTGGGAGAACAGTCTCTTAGATAAATGAATTCCTTAGTTAATTCATTTCTTCTTTTCAACAATTTACTTTTCAGTGGTCCAGATGGAATTCTAAAAGGAAGAGCAAGCTGTTTTTCCTCATCCTCACGGTCCAAGTCGTGGGACACAGTGCGGTTCTTACTGAAGTGCACACCTATTGCAATTAAAGGCATTTCGTGTTCCCTTTGATGAAGTTTTCTTTCTCCCTGGTTTCCTGCTTTATCTGTCATTTGTCCAGTATCAGGGTGATCAGCCAGAGGAAAGAAGGATGCACAGTTAGCTGTTCGTGTGTGTCTTCGTCTTTATATATACTCAGTGATTAGCTCGCATATTGCCTGGCAAGTACTCTTTAAGCCTCTCGTGTCTATGTGCCCTTCTTCCTGTTGGGGTATGTGTCCTCTTGGGACTCCACGATCAGGCCTGGCAACTCTTTGAACAGATGCCTGGATCAGGGGCATACACATGGGGTGGGAGGGTGGGGGATGAGGCCCAGTGCATAATAACTGCCCAGGAGACTAGGCTGGGCGGTGTTGGCAGAGCGCGCCTACCCTCGGCGTTGACCAGCAGGGGGCCCCTCGCTACATGGAGGGTTCCAACACCTCTTGCTTCTGTTTGGAAATGAATTGAGCTTCCTTTACAGACAGGTATAATTCTTCGTGAGGATCACAGTAGTAGAACTTTCGGATATAAGAAATCAGAGGCTTAGGCAGTGGGACATCCGGGATGTGATCCTTCCGGATGAGCTGTCGGATTCAGAATAGGCAAAGGTGCGGAAGGGATTTGACATTGCTGAATTGGGACACTGGACAGAGCAGCTGTCCTGGAGTTGGTGGCAGTCTTGGAACCCTGGATCTCAAGATATAGAGAAACTTCCATTCTTGGGGTGCATGATGGCTCTCTTAATGAACTCCACTACTGACTGACAGTGACCCTCAAATTTGGGATGATACCACAGGCTGAAGGTTCCTCTGCAGTGCTCCCTCCATTCTAGTGTGGGGGGCGGTACCCTGTGATTGGAAACTGAGACTCAGGATACAACGAGGATCAGAGCTGTCTCCTACCGGGAAAGAAGCAACAGGCTTGCCTTTCAGCTTCATCTCTGCATCTTCCCAATTCATCGGCCCCCAATACCAACACTTCTCCAGCTCTCGAAGTCTGGCTGCAAAGCTGCTCCAGTCGGGCTGATAGAGGGGACACTGGAGGTGTGGCCGGGGCTGGCTGTGCAGGGATTCGGCTACTCAGATGGGAGCAGTCCAGGGAAATGCATCTAGGAGACTGAGGCTTCTTCGTGGAGGAGGAGGGGGAGTTGGAGGGTGTGGAGAGGTCATGCCCCGCTGAGGGATGTCCACGTCCACAAGTGACAATGTTTCACCTGTGAACAGGGGGCTGAACGAGACTGGAGAAAAGGCACTTTGAGTTCTTGTCAACCTGGGTTTCCTCTCCTAATCCAGCTCACGGCCCGCAGAGCCTCGCATGTCTGTCATGCTCGCAGCTGAAGCAGCCTGATCTCCAGAAGGCCTCTTGCCGGCCGGAGCATCACCGCCAGAGCCACCATTGAAGCTCTTTGAGCGAAAGAGGCAACTGGGGCGGATTTTGAGCGAGCCCTTCGGAGAAGGGCCCGCGAGTGGCCGGAGGGCCCAGGAGGGGGCGGGGGCGGGGGAGGTTGCAGCTGCTGCTCCCTGTACTAGAGCGCCCTGGGGGACCAAGTCCTGCATCGGGAAGGCAATCCAGGGCCTGGGGGCTGCGGCGGAAGCCGGCCGCCCCCTCCTCCCCTCCGAGGCCCGGGCTGCTGAGCTCCTGGGCCTCCGACTCCAGGCCCTCCAGGCTCAGCAGCGCGTCGCTCGTTTCTGGGCTGCGGAGGGGGAGCTGCGGGGGGCGGGGGCACGGGCAGCAGCCCCCGCCGACCGTCTTGACGCCTGGCCCCGCCGGCTGCCCGAGCCCCAGAGCCGCCAGCTGCGCCTCCAGTCCAGCCGCCGGCCCGCAGTTCCGCTCGAGAGCCCACCCCGGCGGCGAGGCCTGGGGTCCAAGGCGCAGCGGTGCCGGGGACACGGCAGTTCCGAGGGTCCCCGATCCCGGGCCGCCGCCGCGCCCTCGTCCTCCTCCGGCGGCGGAGCCGCGTTGCGGAGCACCGTCAGCTGCGGCGGCCGGGAGCCCCGCGGCGCGGGCCGCGGAGGAAAGGGTGGCTGCGGGGGCGGCGGCGGGCCTGGCTCGGGGGCGCCTCCCCGTAACCGGTACGGAGCGGCCGCCGCCTCCGCCTCGCCATCCCTGAGCTCGGCCCCCTGCATCCACGAGAGGGAAGCGGGGGCGGGGGGGGCAGGCGGGGATCCGGGCTGGGGTGGGGACGAGCCCGGCCCCGCCCGAGCCCCACCAGATCCCCGCCCGCCGCGGCCCCGCAGCGACAGCGCTAAGGGCCGCGCTGGGAACCCCGGATCTCAGGCCGCCGCCGCAGCCGCCCATCACCTAACTTTTCAGCCTGCAATTGTTATCATCACAAACAGAAGGATGAAAGGATAAGAATCCAATGGAAGTTTTAAAAGGGCCTCTTTATAGTTTCAGTATATACACACACAACGATTTGGAAGATGTTAATATATTAGAATGCTCTCGATTAACTTGTAAAACATTAGTAGTGGAACAATTTTCACTTGTAGGTTTGACGCTCAGTTAAGTCAAGAAACTTTATGCATACACACCACACAAATGTATACTCACATAATGTTTTAAATATTGCTTTTGAATGACTGAAGTCAACTGCTTAAGATTTCGGCCGTCTAGATTGCTTTAGGTGTCGTCTCGTCTGGACGTCTCTGTATTCTGTAGTATCACTGCCATTTCACACATCACAGAACAGTATAAGGGACTCGAACTACATTATGATCATTTTCAATATCTCAAGAATTAATATATCACCAGCTCTAGTATCTCTTACTACACGGAAAATGTATATTATAATTTGAACTAAAATTTATTTCTTTCTTTATCATTATCTTATTTAATTACCCAAACAGAATGCCTTACATAAATGTTCATAACCTCAAGTTTACCAACTCGTGTATTCTCAAAGCATCTAATCTTTTTTAAAGTAAATGTATACTGATTCACTCTCTTTTTCACATTCTGGATGATCAAAGTAGTATTCTTTGCCTCAGCTTCTACTTATCTAATTAATTTACACAATAATGTGTAGAAGTTCTCATTAACAAACTCTGTACCAATTACATGAGCCCTCCAACATTAAGATGTCAAGAATTCTACGTGGTAAGAAATAAGTCAAAAATGTTATCATCAAGACTATGCAATTAACTTCCCTGGCTTCCTTGTAACACATGAAATATGCCAAACTCTTCCCTTCTTAGGGCCTTCTTGTATTCTGTTGCATTTGCCTGGAATGAGCTTCTGCTCAACCCTTTTAGTGACTGGATCCTTGTCATCAATCAGCTTTCAGTTTAGTCAGTATCTCTTCTTGGTGCGGCCACCCCCAAGGCAGCTAGCTAGGTTTCAAAACTTCCTGCAACAGAGCATTTTCTCCATAGCACCGTGATAATAGCATTTTAGAATGACTATGTATGTGCTGGCATACCTACCTATTGGCTACCTCCCTGACTACAAGGTGAGCTCTAAGCGGACAGGAACTTGGTCTGTTGTGCTCATCACTTTATAACCAGCTTCCAGTGTGATGCCTCACTTACAGCAAATATTGAGTGAATGTTGTTAAATATACAACTAAACAACAATTTTCTAACTAATCTTGCCAACCCCATTACCATTCTTACTGCCTAATTATTTTCTGCCTTTCTAGGAACATTCCCAGAAAAAGCTTTGTTCATACTGTTGCTCCCTAACTCCTCTCTAATTATCCAAAATGGATCCAGCCCTCAAGAAGATTCAGTTTCATCCTCACCTTCTCTTTGAGACCATCCCTGAGTATTTTGACACATACTCTCCTTTCTTGGATTTCCAAAAACAACTATTATTACTATTGTTTATAACCATTGTGGGTAATTATTTTGTTAGGTGTTTTGCCATCTAGTCTCAATCCTTTGGGGCTAGAGCTATGTCTTATCTTTTCTTTTTTTTTTTTTTTCTTTTTTTCCTTCTGAGTGCCAGGCATTGTGCCTGACAAACTATAGGGGGTCCAAGATGTTGGGTGTTTGGCTGGTATAATGATAATCAAACAAACTATCCCTTGGAAGCTCTAAAGCCTGTTGGAGGAAAGAGCCATCTCTCTCCATGTGCCTTCCCAGTACCATTCAAACTGGCCGCGTGCCTGGTGTTTTGCTGGCCAGCGAATGTGGACGGCCTGGGCATTTTTCAGAGCCTCTTAGGACGCTGCTGCTGAAGAGCCTAAGCTGCATAGTGCTCAGGAGGAGAGCTAGGTCAGAGAGCTCCCAGTCCCAACCATGCTGCCTTCCAGTCACTGGCCTCCTGGTCACTCAAAACCAGCCTACAATTGCAAACCAAATACCGTGCTGGGGAGGGTGGGTGGAGGTAGGGGTTAGGGATGGGCAGAAATCTTTATGGCCAGCACAGTGCTGTCTAAGGAAGAAGACAGCCTCCCCTCTGCACAGACAAGAGCTTCCTCTTGGCTGCACTCCAGGAGAGGAGGGGATGTGAGGTTCCTGGCATCACAAGGCATTGATTTGTGGTAGTAGCACTCTGAAAGGTGCGTCACACAGTCAGGCTCAGCTGTACCCCAGATTGATATGTGTGTTCAGAAGGGCCGACAATACTCTCTTGTGTTTCATTTAGTCTTCCTGCCTTGAGAGATATGTAGAGAGCATGATCTCTGTTGTCACACTAAGAGATTGAAAGTGAGAATGAAAGTATGAAGAGGTTAAGGGACTTATCTTAACTCATACATACAGGGAATTGGGGACAAAACACACATTTTCTGTCTCACAGCTTTATATTTTGTATCAAACATTAGCTTATGTTTGGTAACATCCAGGAGGACTAGGAAGACAGTATGGAAAAGCTAAGCATTCTGGATGAAAGGAGAGACATTGTTCCAGCCTCTGTGGTTCTTTAAGTGCATAAACTAGGTTTTAGTAAATTAACACATTTAAAAATCTGTATCAGAACACCATATAGATACATTAAGAAATCATGTCTCATGACACAGTAATTAAGTAGAGGAGTCACCTTGTCAAAGCCACCCATGAGAGACTCCATAAAGGAAGCCAGTCACAAATACACTGTCACCTGTGGGGAGTGGTGATCGATTGCAAAAAAGTGAAATTCACAAAAATCAGTTTCACCCAGGACAGGCTATTGATAACGTTACAGATGAATGCTAAATACTACACACTGGGAGCTATCTGGCTGACTCAGTTTGGCTCTTCCTGCATTTTATTAAATTACCATCCCCATGACTTAGCTTCCTTCTTTCGCACTGTTATCTTGTCCTTTGAGTATCTGACAAATGTCTCCTCATTTATCCTCATATGTGGTACGATCTTCCTCTCATCCTCTTAGATTTTCTTACTGTTACACTCTCTTATCGCTGTTCTAGAGTCTTCCCAGTGCTCCTTTGTGGGTGATACCTTATATAGAGCTTTGCACATATCTCTCTTACCTTTGATTAGCCTTTTTTTTTTTTACATTCAGGTTTACCCAACTAGGTATTTTCTCCTTTTATTTTATTTTATTATTTTTTTAAATTTTAAATCCTGAATTTCCGTTTTCACGTTTTTCCATCGTTTTGTTTCCAAAAGGAAATGAAAGCATAGCTCCGTCGCCTGTACACTGTCCACGGCCCCTGGGCTGGGCTAGGTCCCGACCCCTGCCTGCCGGCTGCCTTGAGGGCATGGGGCACCCAGGGGTTCGCGTGCAACCCCCAGGACCGGCTCGGGGCCCTGTTGCCCCCTTACTGATGAGGTCTGGGTGTGGCTGGGCAGCCGCTAGGCTAGGCGCGCCGGCTGGGCAGCTCCTGGGAGATGCAGCCGTTCAGGTGCTCCACGTTCTGGCTGTGGAAGCTGGATGTCGTTGTGCCCGGCGCCCTCCACCCACAAAGGCTCAATGGCCTTGGGGCAGAGCTTGGAGAGCGCCAGCCAGCGCGAGAAGTCGGTCACCTCGTCTTCCGTGCGGTGGATGATGAGCACCGGCGACGTGATCTTGGACACCGTCTCCATGCTGTGGGGCGGGACACGTTAGGCTTCCACTCCCCACCCCCGCTGAGGCCCCTCCCTTGGGTCCCCGCCCCCTGGGTCCCGCCCCGCTGCTCACTTGGGGAACGCGTCAAAGCAGTAGGTCTTCCTGGTGTCGGGGAAGGCGATGCGCATGCCCCAGGTGCAGCACCACCGTGGCGCACTCAGAGCGTGAAGGCAGGTCCACGGTGGGCACCGTGCGGATGCTCTGCCCCTACAGGACGATGCTGTCCCAGCTGATGCCGTACCTGGCAGCGGTGGGGGCAGGATCAGCCGCGAAGCAGCGCGCGCACACCCCTCCCACTGCCCGCCCTCCTGGGCCAGTCCCCCACTCTCATCACATAGGCTCGGTCCCAGTGATCCTCCTCTGACCCCCCAACACCGAGGCGGTCGGACCAGTACGGGAGGTAGAACCCAGACAGGTGTGATGGGAGCAGCCCCACTCTGCCGTTTCTTGCAGTATCTACTTGGTCACACCTGGGCAGTGCACCTGTAAGCGCCCCACCCGCTCCTCCCTGGTCATCCAGCTATCCCCACTCGTACACACGCCTGACCAGGGCCACATGCAGAATCTGCTTGGGGCCTTCCTGTCCCCGCTGTTCTGAACTGGACAGCCCTTCCTTGCCGCACTGGAAGGGGGCGTGTCTTCCAGCAGCCCTCACCCCCACCCTCACCCACCCCTTTGGCAAGCTGTGGGGATTGGAGGTAGCTGTGTCCTCTGATGTGTCAGTCAGTTTGCGACTCCTCAGTGTCCCCTGTACTCAGTTAGGTTAGTATAACACAGGTGAGCTGGAACAGTGGCTCCTGAGGGGAAAATGGGTGGCCACCACCTCCTTCTCTGGGCTCCTTCACTACTTAGTGGCCAGGTCCTGGGACCCACCTGCCACCCCAAGCTCCCCTGGCCCCACACCAGCACGGCTGATCCAGCTTCACATCACCACGTGCCCCTTCCTGACCACAAGAGGACCACTCACCACCCTCCAGTGCAGGAGGCCTCTGTGGCCTTCCTCCCACACAACCACGACCCTGATCCCTGAGGAGCCTTTCCTCCCAGTGGCCAGAGAAGGGCTGTATCTCACCTGGGCAGCCAGACTCCATCTCCCTGTCCACCCAGGGGCCATCTGCACTGTTCCTGTCCTCTGGCCCCAATCCCCAGACATACCTCCAGGCTTCGGGGATGCCATTTGGCCTCGTGCCCACTACCCTGGCCTCTCCTCCCTGGCCAGCAGCAACCTGGCCATCTCCACCTGAACAAACGCGGCAGGTGCCGGATGGTGCGGTTCTTCCAAGCCTCCCCCAGCCCCGGTTCACGGCCTGGGCCCAAGCCTCCCACTCTCCTGCTGATTCTCAGCTGTTGGGGCTGAGGGACTAGGTCTCTGGAGGTCAAGGCTGGCAGCAGGATAGACAGATAGAACTCAGAACTCTCAACCCCATGTGGGGTGTGATTCTGCAGTGACACCCCCCCAAATAGCAGGGACAGGCTGAGGCACCCGAGGTTGGACACAAACCTGCACCATGCCACCCAGCACAAGTCCCAGTGTAAGGGGACCCCACTCGCAGGGCCTGCATCAGGAACTGCTGGGGCATCACCATGGCAACCAGGGCCCACACCTCCCAAGGGCAGGCGGGCTTTGGTCCCGGTAGGAGCTGGTAACCCCGGCCGGCCAGGCAGGGTGGAGACAGGGCAGCCAGCCCTGAGCAGGCAGAGGGTGCAGTCTCCAGGAGAGTGGGGCTGGGTGCAGTCTCCCTCTAGAGCATCCCGGGGCACAGGGCCACACCCTGCACACGCTGGTTGAGATGGAGCCGCTGTGCTTCGGTGAGCGAGCACAAAGGTGAAAGAGGGCTGCCAGGGTCTGGATGACCTGGGCTGTGGGGTCCAGGGAAGGAGGTGTATGCTAGACCACAATGGCCCTGTCTGAGTCAGGCCTGCTGGTTTGTGCTGGACACCATGCCCGGGGAGGACCCAGCCTCTGCTCGCTGAGCTCTCCCCAGCCACCAGGACTATGATGGGTACCAAGCTGCCCAAGGGGTCCTTCCAGGCCCAGAGGATCCCTGCCCTCAGGATGAGACCACGATCCATTACCAGCACCTGACGCAGAGGCCCTGCCCCACCTGCCCCATCCCCAGGGGCTCCTGCAGCCTGGTGGGGGTGGGGCTGAGCCCTTTCACACAGGCCTCACACACCACCTCCTGGGCTGGGAGGGGCCCATGTCCTCCATCCTTCTCCTTCCAGGTGGATCCTCCACTCCCATGGGGATCAGTGCCAGGCCCTGTCCGTGCTCCCATGCAGACAAGGGGCTCCCAGGAGGGGCCCGCCCCAGGGAGGCTTGAGGCTTACCCACCCACCTCCTGGCCCTTGCCTGTCACCACGCAGAGAACACACAGGCCAGGCCTTGCCCTGTGGCCCAGAGTGGCTGCAAACAGCTCTCCTACATGCCCACCCTCCTGGGCTTCCTTCCTCCCCAGGGAAGCCGGCCTGATTGCCTGGAGTGGGTGCCTTGCAAACACCTGGTTTCACCTGGTCTGATCACCTTTGAGGTGATGCCCGTCCCCTCCCCCATCCCGCTGTAGCGCAGAGCTCACCTGGTGCACAGGGCTTGCCAGGCAGCAGAGATGTCAGCATAGAGGTTTGTCTCGTCTCAGAGGGCTTGCCCGAGCTCACACTATAACCAGAGTTGTCCTAGGAGGTCTGTTTTGTTTTCTGGGGGGAGGTAATTAGGTTAATTTATTTATGTATTATTTTATTTAATGGAGGGACTGGGGATTGAACCCAGGACCTTGTGCACGCTAAGCATGCACTCTACCACTGAGCTACACCCACACCACAATTTACTTCCTAATATTCCATTTACTTCCTAGTACTCCATATCCAAATCAAACAGCATATTGTAAGAGAAGTCTTACCGCTTGGCAACTTGCAGGTTAACCGTTCCCATGTTGACGACTGCAGAATAAAATAAAATTCTGACCCTATTGGGAGTCACGTGACAAGCCTTGTGTCTCTAAGGCAACACTGGATTCTACATGCTAAATTCCGATACTTGTGACACAAGTCAAAATTCTCAGATGGGCAGGAAAAAAGACTACACCTCAAAGGGTGCTTTGTTGCAAAAACAAGACAGAAATGAAAATTATATTTATCTTTATTGAAGTATAAACACAAACATGACAAATTTTTTTGAAAAAGATTTTTAAAAATCAAAACATTTCAACCTAAAGAAGCCCATTTCTATATGGGCACAACACCTCCAGTTCACACTTTAATAGCCTATGTGTAGAAAAGCTATTGTTCTATGAGGAATATATGCTTTCCTGACTCAATAAAGGTGAAAAATAGAGTTTAATTAAAAAAAAAAAAAAAAACCAGCAAATTTACAGACATCCCCCACACTTCCACACTCCTATTTGAAACAAATCTTCCATAGCAAGGAAGTCTCTATATAGACCTGTGTCACCAAGGCAAAAAATAAAACAAAAACTATTGTTCTTTGTCCCTTTTCAAATATGATATAAAAAATCATCTGTGAAAATGTCCATACCCTGTTAAGGTGTAAAGAAAGTAGTGAGCCATTTGGTTGTGCGTGCATTGGGATATTTCAATATAAACAGAAGATTAACAAACTGAGTTTTGGGGGAGGGTGTAGCTCAGTGGGAGAGTGTGTGCTTAGCATGCACGAGGTCCTGGGTTCAATCCCCAGAGCCTCCATTAAGTAAACAAATGAACAAACATAATTACCTCTTCCTCCCAAAAAAGAAACAGACTAACTAAATAAACTGAGTTCTTTGCAGGCAGGAAGCACTGAGTAATCACATCTGAACACCAGACATAAGGCGGCCTTGCATGAAGTGAAGCACATGGTTACTTCCTCCCCTGACATCTCTGTTTTCCCCCTAAATAGTTGGAGAATCACGGACCACAGTTAACAGGGGTGAGTGTAGACTCCAGGTACTAGTGATCCCCAGTGGGGTTGGTGTACGTGGTGGACCCGCATGAGGGTAAGTTGTCACTGACAGTATGCAGTGACAGCAGAAAACAAAATAAATTTAGTTTATTTCATATTACTGTAAAATTCTCAACAGCTGTCCAGTCTCTGCGCTGCCTGCACCAGGCTGGACGATGCCCACAGCCCCACCGGGGATGTGACATCATCTGGTCACCACGCTGGTGTTTTCAGCATTGTGACTGTGTGATGAGGAGACAGAAGTCGGGCAGAAGCCATAGCCGGGGCAGCAGCTGCAGAACCAGTGTTCATGTCCCTGAGGGAGTGAAAAAAAGGAAATAACTAAGTCACCACTAACCAGTGTGTGCCCTCTTCTCTGCTCACTTCTTCCCAGAAGGACGGCTTTGATATCTGGCAGCTGTCACTCCTGGGGCTTTTACGGTGTTACTAGGGGTGATGGTTCAGGTGCTGGGGGTGTGGGGCTGGGGCACCATAAGATGGGTTCTCCCTCAAGAAAGGAAGAGATGGGAAGGAGGTTAGAGTGGTGAGGGGTCCTGGGGCTGAGTCTAAAGAGATGAGTGGGGTTGCGGGGAGACCGAGGCTTTTAGAGAAGTTATGTCCTGTTTTATGGAATCTCTCTGTGGAGAGAGTTGCTCTTGGCCACTGTTCCTTCATCCACGACCACACGCCTCCCTGTTAGGATGTACTTTCGGCTACTGTAAATTTCTATTAGTTCCAATTATCTTTTTTTAGACAAAGTGCAAGCACCTTGTCTTTAACTTTCAAGGAAGCTGTTATTTCACACCAGAGGAAGCTGGCAACTTTATGTGAAACACATGTGGAGCCCCCAACAGTCACCAGTTAGTGATCGCAGTGCAAAACAATTGACACAAGGAGGTAAATGCGTTCCTGTGTCTGAAGGAAGATAAAGCAAAGTGAAACAGCAAGAATAAAATTATGTGGTTTGAAGTCAAAACGGTAATTTCTTGAAGCTTAAACAAATAATTCATTTAAAATAATTCCACTTCCCATAAAAGTAAAAAACCTCTGAAAATTGAGGTTGAGAAATTTGGAAGAAGACTGTGGGCCACAGGGGAAAAGGCTGTGCAGTGAAGAGCATTCATAAGGCACCAGGATTTTCATCACCTCCCCACAGCAGTAACTCCAGAGGGACTATTTGTGCAAAGGCAAATTTGGAGACTAATTACAGTTTTTGGAGATAACACGGTAGAAGCATGCTCTGTCGGAAATGAAAGAATATATATGTAGATTAATCAGTCAAAATTCCTCATTTTACAAAAGAGAAAACCGAGCTATTCATTATTAGAAGTGCATCCGTCTTGGAAGAACACTTAATTCTACTTTCTTTGTTCTTAATCTTTACTAGTTGTTCCTGCCATAAAATTTTGACACATATTCCTTCTGTTCTAGAATATTTTACTTAGGGTTACAGAGACAAGGTCCTACAGAGAATAAAAATTATTCTTCAGAAAATCTGCCCCGCTCCCAAACTTCTCAATGTAAAATGGTCTCAGATTGGGGGAAAATGTTAAATTTAGAAAAATATCTAATTTTTCATTTGAATAAAGCTCTCAAGCTGTTTTTTCAGACTATTGTATTATAAAATAATTTATAAAGTTTTTTTTTTCTGATTCAAAAACATTATATACCTAAAAGTTTTGGAAAAGAGTAAAAGCTTATGAAGAGAAGTAATAGAAAACCATTTAGCATCCAACAATATGTTTTGGTGATGTTTCTTCAAATTGTTATTACATTTACTGGAATAATTTTCAATAGACAGGTTTGTAACCTACTCTATCATTTAAACTTTATTTTAGGACTTTTTTCTATGCTGTTTAATGTTCCATTTACTTCAATAGCTGCATAAAATTTGATCATATGGCTATACCTCTGTGTGCGTGTGACCTCCACCACCATCATTTATTCCACTGATTTGTCATGATGTATATAAATGATTGGTTTTAAACATTTTTACATGAAATCTTCTCCCTAAATTTTAAGGAATTATTTCCTTAGGAGATATGCCTAGAAGTGCTTAAAATGTACTAATATATTCAAGGTAATTTTGTTTTCTAAAAACCTTTGATCAATTTATAATCTGCCATCAGTGTGTGAGGCTCCTGCCTCTTTTCAGGTCTGCCAGCAATGAGTTTTTTGTTCTCTCTCTCTCTCTCTCTTTTTTTTTTAATGGTCTTACTATGTCTACATGTCATAGATTTAGAGAAAAAAAAAAAAAAAACCTGGACAGATTTATTCCACTGAAATTGGCTCCAGATAACTATTATATTTAGTTAGAATAGCTATTCTGAGAATAATCCTTCACAAAGAAATTATCCATTTCGGTTATTTTACACCACAAAGTATTTTGTACACCACCGGCAAGTCTAAAAAGTCAAGTCCGTTGGTTTTTGCGAACTTGAAACACAATGGATCCAATAGATACACTGTTAATAAATGACAGCTCTGGCCCAGACCAAAAAGTGTTGATTTAAGTCCAAATGAACTGAAATACAGTAATAGCCAGACTGTGGGGAGAAAGAGGAAACGTTTCCTCCAACCTCCGCCAGCGCATTTTCTGAACAGGCCGCTTTTCTTGGGTGTCTACCCTCCATTCCTTCCTGCATCCTTTCGGCACATCTCGAGCGGCCCCTCCCGCTCTGGGGAGGGATGCCAAATTCTGCGTAAGTCTGCGAACAGCCTAGGGCCCTGTGACTGGCTGTCTGCTTGGCCCACGAGGACCCTCCTTCATCTCGAGGACCCGCCTTCATCTCAGGGACCTAGGTCCTGAGGGCAAGGCGTTCACTTCCCGTGCTGGTGTGAAAGATGTCCTAGCAGGAAGTCCTTCTGTAGGACAACTCCCAGGACAGGCTCTCTGGGGTTGGCAGGGAAGCACACACTGAAGCCCCGCCTGAGAACCATGCTAGGAGGAGCTGTCTGTTCAAAGTGGTGACCTTTCCAATCCCACACTTTGCAGATGACCAGGCCCCAAGAGAGCAGAGGGGAGCAGGTGCCAGAGGACAGCCTCGGGCCCAGGGCCAGTGGCTCCTGTCACCAAGAGCACGGCTTCCCTCCCACCCGGAGCTGTGGAGGGGCCTCCAGAACTGGGGGGAATGCAGGCACCCTCTTCCCACCTTAGGAACTCACAGGGTGGGAAATCACGCCTTCAGGTGAATTCCTGGTTTGCAGTTAAACCCTCAAGCTGGGCATCTGCCTGGTGGCGAGCTAATGGGATCCGAAGTCCAAATGTCCAGGCTGGACCCCCAGCTGCCTGGGTGGCTGCGCGGGGTACCCGGTCCCGGCTGCACTTCAGGCCGCTGCTTTCGGCCTGCACAGAAGTTTGAGGCTGGGGCACGGGGGACAGGTGGGTTCTGGGCTCCTGGCTACCGCAAAGGGCAACGACACCCTCCCCCTCCCTCAGGTGCTGGTATGGGGGGAAGGGTGGGAGGTACAGGAGCCGGAGGGGCGGCCTTTTCCTGTTTGGCCCTCGGGGGCCGCCCCCGCCCCCTCCGTCCAGGCCGGTGCCCGCCCTATCTCGTGCCACCCAGCGCCCCACGGCTGTGGCTCTGCGCCCCCCCTGCATGCACAGTGAGGAGCCCAGGCCCGGCCCGCGCCTGCAGAGCCACAGCCTGTAGGAGGGGATCCGCCTCCTCTTCTGTCCAATGGGACAGCACCTGATTCCTCCCGGGGGATCCTACCTTGTCCAGACGGCCACCTGGTGAGTCTGTCCAGTCCCTCCACTGGAATCTGGCTCTGGTTGTAGCCCAGCCACCCGGGGGCCAAGTTGCCGTCACGAAAGAGAACCCGGAATACCGTCTGGCAGGCGCCACCTCGTTCGCTGCCGGAATCCCGACTCCCGGTCGGCCGGAGCCACCAGTCCAGCGGCACAAGGGGCCGGCGTGGTTGTATCTCGCTGGGGCCTCCAGAAATGTTACAGAAATGACAGGCCAGCCAAGAAACAAGCACCACTCAGAGGGTTGGAGTACTCAGATGTATTATGCCAGCAGGCTCAGAGGAGCTTCTGCTCCGAAGCTCTGAGCACCTCCAAGACGTGCACATGAGGTTTTATAGGGTAAAGTACAAGCTTGGGGTATTCGGCCAATAGGCAAGGAACAGCTTTAGCAGCATTATCATCACAAAGTGGAGGCGGGGAGGCAGCAAACCAACATTCCAAAGCCAGATATGTATCTTTGAAAATCCAGCTGGCTAGCAAAAAACATGAACAGCAAACCAACACTAATTAACCTAGATTTACAAGTTAGTCTAGCAGAACTCAGATCAGTATTCCAATACTTAGATTTGTGAGTTATCTTGTTAGCCCAGCCCAGCCTCTCCTTCACATTCCTAGACTTGTGAGCTATCTTGTTAGACCAGCCCGGTTTTTCCTTCACAGGGAGAAGGTGAACTCCTTGACCTCCCACTTCACCGTCTTGACCTCCTCTGATCTGTTTTCTTTTTCTTCGTGCTACTTTGTTTACAGTAATGGAACTTATGAAATTCCTCTCAGAGTGTCTGTTTCTCCTAAATAACACCAATTTTTTTCCAGGTCAGTTAGACAAGCTGTCTCTTCCTGAGTCCCCAGATTCTAACCTGAATCCTTAAAGAAAATCTCTCTGTGCAGTTTGTATTTAAGTCCCTACAACTTGCCCAGTTGCTTTGTCTGCAGTCCCTTTGGCATCACCCACATTATAAAATTGTATTTTCCTAATAATTCTTTTTGCAAAATCAAAAAGGGGTTTGCTCTTTGTGGGTTTTTAATTCAGTCATTCAATTCACTGTCTTATATAAATGAGCTAATAGAAGTATATTGATGTTTGGCCATATAAGCATTTCTCTCTTTAGGGTTTCACCAAATGTCACAACTTGCTGGTCTCTGTGCCATGATGTCTATGTATCTCACACTCACTAGGGCACTGACCTTCATCACCTCCACACATGCTGTGTGTCTTACATCAGTTTCCTGCCCTCTCTGTTTGTTGTTCTCTTCCAAAAGGATGTTAGTATAAGAATTAGGGGTGCCATTGGACTTTCTCTGAGCCAACCAACTGCTTTTTAGCTTATGAAAATTCATGGCTCTGTTTCCTTGGGACCTGCTAAACTTCACTTATTGATGCAGGGTAGACCAGTAGCCAATATCTACAACGAATCTTGGCACAACAAAGCGGGCAACATCAGAACCACCTGATAGCTCATAAAATGTATTCTCAGAAGGAGCACGCATTGAGATGTCTGGTTTTCTTTAGATAACAAGCAATCTTTCATTGTTCCAGCTACCTGGTCTTTGTTGTAAAGCTCCTATATACCCTAGCTCCTCCCCTACCTCTCCGGAGCAGTCCCTCAGAGTGATCTGAGAGGCTGTCATCCTGGCTCGAGTCCTCCTGCCAAATAAAACATAACTCTTAACTTTTAGGCTATGTGTTTCTTTCAGTCGACACTACAAATATTTCTTGGTCCCAAACTGCTGCTTGGCCCAGCCTGAGGTCTTGTGAGGATGGACTCATTAGGAGAGGGGATACTTTGACAGTAATACAATCTAACCCAGTTGCCCTCTTGATAAAAATATTTGCTTTTCTTGCCACGCATAAGAGCTACTCTCAGCCCCTTCTTCAAAGAGCTAATCCCCAAGCCCCAGCTCCTAGGATTTGTGATCATCTTAACACTGTCTCTATGCAGATCTTCCTTTTCTGTAAACCTATTTATTATAAAGACAATTTTTCTGCTTTGCTCACATACACAAAAAAGCAAGAGTTGCACAAACCCAGAAAACCATAATGAACGCTCCCTTTCACAAAGAAACAGTGGGGTCACAGGGCCATCCCTGGGACAGAGCAAGTCTGTAATCTCTTTGGGAAAACATGCAGGCCCTGCCCTGAGGGTGGGTACCACTACCTCCCCTGGGAGGGGCTCCTAAACCCCTGGTTCTCTAGGACTCATGACTCCATCTTCTGAAAGATACTCTTCTCCTCAACCACAGATGAGAAAACATTGAAGAATATGCTATTTTGGGCAAATGTAGATGTTTAACCTGCTTCCTGTTTATAGAAGTTGGGGGAATGGCCATCAAAAATGCTGTTTTAAGTCTTGAACAAGCAGCCTCTTGTAGTTCAAGTGATTCTTTTGAAAGTGATACCTTCTCCAAAAATTGGTTGAATTGTTATATGTGAGTCAAGTCAGTTCTGTATGTCAACACCTCACTCACAAATCTTTACAAGATGTGACCCTACATTTTTCAACTTATAGATAGTTCCTTATATTGCTTTTCTAACTCTGGGTGATTATGTTTATTATTTATTTATTTATTTATTTATTTATTTATTTATTTATTTATTATTTATTTATTTATTTATTTATTTTTCAGTCACAATCCCCCTTTGATACCTTGTAACTAAAACCCTGAAGTATGGAGTCTTGTATTAAAGGCCCTTGTATACAAGGGCAGGCATGCCTCTCCCTCAGTCCTCGCTTCTGAGCTGGCTGCCTGGGGGTCACTGGTATTTACTGTGGGAGCCCATGATTGGGTTAACAAATTGGAACAGACCCCAACTGCTTGTCTCCTTTAAGAAGAACAAATGTGCTTAGTAACTGCTTTGTAAGCAGGTGCCTGTGCATTCGCACTCCTGTCTCCTTGCCTTAAAAAGCAGAGACAAAGCCTTGCTTGTCATAGTTGAGGTTTTAGCTAGCACTCTGCTCGTTGCAAAACAATGACCCAGGCCCTCAGCTATAAATGCTGGGCATGCCTGCTGTTAGATAGTCTATTATCCCCCAGACAAGGAACTGGCTGGGCTGGTGGTCTGCTCTGTAAGTAACATATCTAAGGAATGTATCTTGTTCCCCTATCCCCATGACTTCCCTAAAGATAAACTAAGCCTTTGTACTCATTGTGACTTCTACAATGAGTCTTTCCTGTCTTTCGATCCCATCCTGTCTTTCCCTAAACTCCTGCATTCCATCATATAATTGTTTGTGATTTTTTCCTTTGATTATACACAATAAATGTGGGAGCATTTGAGAGGCTCATGGAGTTGGCTCCCGACTCCCACTCGCTCTCTTGACTTTACACAGAGTCTCGAGTAATTCATTCCATCTCGGTGGGACTTCTGCCAGCCAGAACCCACAACAGGTGACCCCGACGTGATTGACTACACAGCGACGGAACGGCACGCTTCACGTGGAGACAGAAACTATCCGGATCCCCATAGATTTCATCCTGGTAAGGGAACTGCAATGCCCACTCGGGATAGTTGCCAACGTGCCTAGATTTCAGCGAGAGCCTTGTTTTTCTTTCTTTTTCTTACTATGGGTTAACAACTATCTAAGAAACAAATGATCTACCTCAGCAAGTTGCAGCAGCTGCTGAAAGCAGCTCACTGCTCCATGTCGGAAAATCAACTTGTTAAATTGCTACAAATGGTACAGGAGACTTGTCCCTGGTTTGTAGGCCATGGAACAATCGATTTGGAACTCTGGGAACGGGTTGGTAAGAATTTAAAATGTAGGTATCAGCAAGGGGAGAAAATCCCCTCTTCCATTGTGACTACTTGGAGTTTGGTACACACTGCTTTCTGTCCCTTGTTTTCTTCCTCGCAGAGTAATTATTCTGACCCTGAATCCCGTTTCTCCTCCTACTTCTCCTCCTACTTCTTCTCCCCCAGTCCTTTCTACACCGTCTGCCCCTCTTTCACAGATCAGTTTGCCACTGCCACCGCCTCCTCCTCCCTCTCCTGAGAAGTACGATTATAAGCAAACTGCTATGGAACAATGTTTTAAAGAAGGTTTACATTTGGGAGAGCTGCATGCTTACCCGGTGATTGCAGGGTGTGGGCAGGGTGTTAAGTATGAGGCTGTCACTTTCTCGGCTTTTCAAGGGAATAAAAACTAGTGTAATGGAAAATGGGACTCAAAGTTCATTTACTAAAGATATATTTAGTATGGTTGGAAATGCATATATTATGACTCCTTGGGATTGGAGAGCTCTCGTAAAAACTGTCTTAACTCCTGCTCAATTTGCTGTTTGGTCTTTTGAATATCATGAAGGCTGTCTCTTACAAGCTGCTCTTAATGCCAATACTGGTACTGACATAGCTATAGAAATGCTTGAAGGAGCAGGTCATTATGCCGACACTCAGCAGCAGATCCATATGAGCAGGCTGGCCTTTAGGCAATGTGCTGATATTGCCCTCGTGGCATGATGTGAGGTTCCTGATACCAGAGCTGCTACTGGCTCCCTTGTGACCATTCTACAAGGCGCCCCGGAATCTTATGTTGATTTTATTAATCATTTGAAACAGAGCATCTCTCACCAAGTAGATAATCAGGAGACAGTGAAAATGCTCTTACAACACCTGACTTATGAAAACGCTAATGCGGATTGCCAGGCAGCTCTTGCTGGTATTCGAACTCAAAACAAAGCTATAGCCTGACTATGTAAGAGCTTGCCAGAATGTGGGGACTGTAACCCATCGTGCTCAGGTCCTTGCAGCTTTAAGGAGATCTGCTTCTGCCGTGACCTGCTTTAAGTGTGGTAAACCTGGCCATGTTCAAAGGGAATGCCACCAATCCAGTAAGGGAGGGCAAGGAGGTCCACCTCAAAACTTACCTAACAGAGACTGCCCTCGGTGCGGCAAAGGAAGACACTGGGCAAACCAGTGTCACTCTAAATTTGATAAGGATGGCGATCTGATTTCGGGAAACAGGAAATGGGGCACCAGTTCCCGCACCCCAAACCCCAAGTGGAGCAGTCCTGCCCGGTCAGCTCAGACACAGGTCTTATGACCCAGCCTCCTCGGTCCGGTCCTGCGGAAACACCTTCATCTGTGCCTCTGCGGTAGGTTTATGTTCCACATCAGAATTAATTCTTAAGGAACAAGACTGTATATACTCTGCCTCCACTGGAATCTCTGGCCCTTTCCCTGAAGGGACCCAGGGCCTAATCATAGGCTGCTCAGATATCACAGCAAGGCATTCTGGTTTTACCTGTTATTTGATTCTAACTTTGCCAGTGAAGTGCCTCTCTCCGGGGACTCGGCTTGCAAAACTTCTGCTCCTTCCCCTTGAAGGGACGTTTGCCGGCTCTATAACTAGTCATCCTTTAGCTACACAGCCCTTTACTGGGCAAGAATGATTGAGTCTCAACAGCCTCTTTTAACTGTAAATCTAAATGGCATAACTGTTCATGGGTTATTAGATACAGGCCCAGGTATCTCTGTTATTGCACAACACGTGTGGCCTCCTCAATGGGAAAAATCTGTAGATCAATTGGCCATTACTGGTTTTGGGGGAACAAATCTGCCAATGCAAAGAAAAAAATCGCTCAAATGCACAGGCCCTGAGGGGAAAGTCGCTTATATCTAACCCTTTATTTTACCTATTCCGGTCTCCCTGTGGGGTAGCGACCTTTTGAAACAATGGAAAGTCATTATACAGTTTTGGGTAGGGGCCACTGCTGAGATAGCTCTCCTTCCACTGGTCTGGACTTCGTCCACACCCATTTGGATTGAGCAATGGCCCCTGGAAGGGAGCATCTCTCTCAAGCACGATTATTAGTTCAGGAACAATTGGCTGCTAGGCATATTGAACCCTCTATGAGTCCATGGAATACGCCTACATTCACCATTCCAAAAAAGTCAGGCAAATGGCGATTAACACATGACTTAAGAGCTATCAATGTGATCATTCAGCCGATGGGGGCCTTACAGCCGGGTCGCCCTATCCCTTCCATGCTTCCTTCTGATTGGCCTTTAATTGTAATTGACTTAAGGCTGCTTTTTCACCATTCCTTTAGCTGAGCAAGACTGAGAACGTTTTGCCTTTTCTCTACCTACTGTAAATAATCAAGCCCCTCTTTCACATCTCCAGTGGCGAGTCCTTCCGCAAGGGATGATTAATAGCCCAACCATCTGTCAATATTTTGTTCACCAAGCTCTGCTTCCAGCCCGCTCTCGGCATCCTGCTCGTCTGATCTGTCATTATATGGATGACATTCTTTTAGCAGCTCCTTCGCGGACACAGCTGCTCTCCGCTTTTAAATTTCTACAATCCTCTTGGGCTTCTTTCAGGTTTACAGAGAGCTCCAGATAAAGTGCAAATTGAAAAACCTTGGAAATATCTAGGTTACATCGTTTTCCACCGAACTGTCCGGCCTCAACCTATTTATTTACAGACAGAAAATCTACAAACTCTTAATGATTTTCAAAAATTTCTCGGGGCCATTAACTGGATTCGTCCAGTTCCTGGCATCCCTGCAGGTCAATTGTTTCATTTGTTTAACACTTTAAAAGGGGGCCCTGCTCTGGACTCCCCACGAACACTGACTCTGGAAGCTTTACAGGAACTCGCTCTTGTGGAGCAAGCCTTGTCGCAAAAGCAGCTTTCTCATTGACAAATTGGAAACCCTGTTTATCTATTTCTTTTCCCAACCCCTCACTCTCTCACAGGTCTCTTACGACAGCTGATTAATGGATTAAGGTGACTTGAATGGCTTTTTCTACCTCATTCCTTTTTAAAAAAAAAAAACATTAATGGCTTATACTCAACGGTTTACACATTTGCTTTTCCAAGGATGACTTCGCTGTCAACAGCTAACTGGTTACGACCCTGATATTATCTTCCCTGGAATGTCACTGGTGAACATTAACCGTTTATCCTCACAGTCTTTGGCATTTCAGACAGCTTTGGCTGACTTCACAGGACAATTCATTTACTCTTTGCCCTCAGACAAACTCTTACAACGATTACCTTTACTTAACGTCACTTCACCCTCTAAGGTGGCACATTCCCCTATTCCAGGTGCTCTTACAGTCTTTATTGATGGTTCTGGAAAAAATACTAAATCGGCCGTTGTGTGGTTTGATAAAAACTGGAAAAACTTGGTCACTTCAGGGCAGCCCTCTACCCGGAGGGCTGAACTGAAAGCTGCCATTATGGCTTCACTTTTTTCTTCCCAACCCCTCAATATGGTTGCAGACTCTCGTATGTGGTTCATGTAGTGCAGCATATAGAAAAAGCTATTGTCAAAGATTTAAATGATCAAAGCCTACTCTCTCGTTTGGTTTCTCTTCAATCCCTCATTGATAAACGACCACACCCTTTAGCTATCACCCATATTCGCTCTCATAATAATCTGCCTAGTCCTCTGACATTAGGGAATGAAATTGCTGATCAATTTGTTGGCTTTAGCCAGGCTTTAAGCTGTGCAACATTCTCATGAGTTTTTTCACCAAAATTATAAATCCCTCATCAAACAGTTTCATCTCACCAAGGCACAAGCTAAGCAAATCTTTGCTGCCTGTCCTGACTGTCAACTAATAGCCAACAGTCATCCATCAAGGGGCGTCAACCCCAGAGGCTTGTCCCCTAATCAGGTATGGCAAATGGACGTCACACACATCCCGTTCTTTGGGAAATTAAAATATCTACATGTCTCCATTGATACTTTTTCTCATTTTGTCTCAGCCTCCCTGCATACCGGGGAAAAAACTAAACATATTATCAAACATCTCCTTCCCTCTTTTGCCTACATGGGTAAGCCGCAACAGGTTAAGACGGACAATGGTCCTGGCTATACATCTCAAAAATTTAAACTATTCTGTCAAGATTGGGAAGTTCAACACATGACTGGAATTCCTTATAATCCCACAGGTCAGGCCATTATTGAACGGTCCCATCGCACCTTGAAACAAATGCTGTTAGAACAAAAAAGGAGGAGCCCACCAGGGACACCCCCAGCAGAATGTTTGAATAAAGCATTGTACAACCTTAATTTTCTTAGCTGTGATACCCAAGGTTTATCAGCAGCAGAAAAGCACTGTATGCAGCATTCGGAGAACAGCCCAAAAGCTGAAGTTCTTATCAAAGATCTAGCCCTAGAGTCACCAAACTGGGAAGGCCCTTTTGAATTGGTAACCTGGGGGACGAGGCTGTGCTTGTGTTCTTTCACCCTCAGACCCCAGGTGGCTACCTGCTCATCATGTCAAACCCTTCATCGAGCCATCCCCTGGATTGGAGCAACCAGAGGCACCCAACTCTAGACCTGCAGCTGGCAGAGGAAATGAAAAATCTAAATCTGGAAGGACGGCAGAGATCAAAGCCAATGAAGCCAACAGAACCAAAGCCCGCAGAAACAGAAGAGGCAGATCCACTCTGCCGCATCCCGGGTAGCAGTCTCCACCCGGGTAGCAATTAAAATCTCTCGGGCCAGATAAAGAAATTAGACTCTCAGGCCACTAAGGTCCTGAGGGAGGAGAAAGTGCCTCGCACTCCAAAATACAGGCTTCTGGCATATCTAGCAGTAATTGCTCATGCATCAGCTCAGGTGTTGTTGCTTCTTTTACTCTTTCTGTTGCTTCCTTTAAGTACAGGGGCCCATCTGTACTGGGCCCATATGACTGACCCTCCGGTTTTCCGGCCAGTCACTTGGTGGGATGCAGACCCCCCACTCAGCACTAATGATACTCAGTGGACTGGAGGAGCCTGGCCCCCTCCTCAAAGTCACCTGTTAGAAAATCGTGATTGGATGATGTTAAATGAAACTGCTTCTTTTATCTCCTCTTTCCTCCCCCCCATTTGTGTGTCTAATGTCCCTTTATCCTTTGGCTTATGTGCTAAGACCCGTACTTTTTTGTATTGTGTACCTAAGACTGGCACAAAACCTGCTAACTTAACTTTCATTTTTGCCGCAGCCTTTGACATTAATCAAACAACGTCTGCAGCCTTTCCTCCGCCTGTTGCTCGTTGTCATACGTCTAAAGAATGGAGTCCTCCTAGTCATCCCGTCTCCTGGGTCCCTTGCAGGGCACCCAGTACCCGTGGAGCCCCACTTTTTAACTATTTAGTCTATTATTGGGGCCCACAAGGCTATCTTTCTGCTAATCATACTCTTATTGGTTTTGGCCCTCCGGCCACCTCCCAAGTAACCTGGACAGACGGGGGACTCTCTGGACCTATTTTATGCCTCCCTAACTCTCATGCCCACAGTCCCTGGCACATTCATCTCTGGCGCATTGCTTTGCCTTTCTTCCCCAGGACTCTATCACATGGTATATATGCAATTTCAAAGTGGAGGCCAAAACGCTTTACTGGCTGGCTGATTGCTTTTATCGTCTCAGTCGTTGTTATTCTTGCCGCTGCTTCAGAAGCAACGGTGTTTCTTACTAAATCAATCCATCCCGCTCAGGTTGTTAACCATGTTATGACTAATGTTACTCAGGCTATGGTAACTCAGACTCAAATTGATGATGGAATTATACATCGGCTTCAGGACTTGGAAGCTGCTTTGGAATGGCTCGGTGACTAACAACAAGCCATTGCCGATCGCCAGCCCCTGCAGTGTGATTGGCAACATGATAAGATACGTATTGCTCCTGTTAAATATAACCACCCCTGGTATTCTTGGGATGTTATTTAAAAAAAAAAACAAAACTTCAAGGAGTCTTTTCTTCTGATTTACAAAATAATGTTGATACTCTTCCTGCCTAGCTGCATCAGCAGCTCATTTACATTCAAAAGGAGACTCAAACAAATATAGAACAGGAATTATATGATAATATGAAATGGCTTAACCCTGCCAGCCTCAACCTCCGCATCTGGGTTATGGTTCGATTTTGTATAGTAGTCGCTTGTGTTTTTCTTATAGTCTGCAAGGTAATTTACTCCCTCTGTGTCTCTTCAAATCAGCAGCGCCAGGTGATGGTGTCCCTTCTGCAATTGAGAATGATCTCCTTCAATCAAAACAAAAAAGGGGGATACGTGGGAGCCCATGATTGGGTTAACACATTGTAGCCGACCCCAGCTGCTTGTCTCCTTAAAGAAGAGCAAATGTGCTTAATAACTGCCTTGCAAGCAGGAGCCTGTGAATCTGCACTCCTGTCTCCTTGGCATTCCTGTCTCCTTGCCATAAAAAGCAGAGACAACACCTTGCTAGCATAGTTGAGGTGTTAGATAGCACTCTGCTCATTGCAACTCAGGCCCTTGGCTGGCTATAAATGCTGGGCGTGCCTGCTGTTAGATAGACTTCTATCCCCCAAATGAGGAACTGGCTGGTCTGGTGGTCTGCTTTACCATAGCTGTAAGAATGTATCTTGTTCCCCTCTTCCCATGACTTCCCTAGGGATAAACTGTAGGCCCCTGACTGTGGGAACAAAGGAACGAGGCCTTAGGCTGGAATGGTAAACAAATTATAAAAAGCTGCAGACTCAGAGGTGAGAAGCCTGGTTAGTCAGTGATGGGTAAGATCCCCAGAGGGGGCAACCTAAGACAGTCATGGCCACCTGAGTCCAAGAAGAATGTTGTTAAGCAGCTGTTTCTCATATGTTCTGCCCTGATAAGCTGTCAGGCTCGCTGGTGCCAACACGAACATGATTTACCAAAACATCAAGGATCTTATGACCTTGAGCCAGACACTGCCTGTTAACCATTTCCCTTGTCAATCTTCTTTGCTATATAAGACTATCTAACTTTAGAGAAGCTATCAGCTCTCCGCAAGGTGTTCATAAACAAAGCCTTTGTACACATTGTGACTTCTACAATCTCGATCCCATCCCTGTCTTTCCCTAAATTCCTGCATCCCATCACACAACTGTTAGTGATTTCTCCTTTGTCGATAAATGTGGGGGCATTTGAGAGGCTCCTGGAGTTGGTCCCTGACTCCCTCTCAGCTCTCTTGACTTTCCACAGACTCTCGAGTAATTCATTCCATCTCGGTGGGACTTCTGCTGGTCAGAAACCACAGCTTACAACCTCCCTCTTCTGGGAGTGATTTCAGCACCCTGTGGCCTCAGCCAGGGTCTTATCTAGTGTAGAGATCTTATGAAGGAAAAGCCAGGCTGGGCTAACAAGATAACTTACAAATCTAAGAGTAAGAAGTGTCGGATTACTGATCTGAGTTCTGCTGGGCTAACTCGTAAATCTAAGTTAATTAGTGTTGGTTTGCTGTTCATGCCTTTTTGCTAGCCAGCTGGGTTTTCAAAGAGACATATCTGGCCTTGAAGTGTTGGTTTGCTGCCTCCCTGCCTCTACTTTTGTGATAATGATGCTGCTAAAGCTGTTTCATGCCTATTGGCTGAATACCCCAAGCTTGTAATTAACCCTATAAAACCCTATGCACAGATCTCGGAGATGCTTAGCACTTCAGAGCAGAAGCCCCTCTGGCCCACTGGTGTAATAAATCTGAGGACTCCAACCCTCCGAGTGGTGCTTGTTTCTTGGCTGGCCTGTCATTTCAGTGACAATCTAAACCTCTTTGCCTGGTCAGGTGATCCAAATGGTCAGTGTCCAAAACTTCTTATTTTGATAGAATTCAAATTTATAGAAAAGTTGCAAGAACAGTACAAACTCCTATATGTCTTTTCACTCAGATTTACCAGTTCTTGACACGTTTGTTCCATTTATTGTTTTCATCAACTCTATGTGCATGCATATTACATTTTCTGATCCATTCAGGAGTTAACTTGGAACTTTATGCCCTTTTATCACTAAATGATTTCACAGACATTTTATAAGAACAAGAACATCTTCTTACCTAGCATTGGTACAATGATCAAATTAGGGAAAGTATCATTGATTCAAGACTTTTAGGTGATCCAAAATTTCAGTCCTTGAATTCCTGTGTCATTGGTCTTGCTTTTTGGCTTTCTGTAATTTTGCCATTAGCTTTCAGCACAGGATTTGCAGCTATGATTTGGTGTCCCAGAGAATTCCCTGGGTTCCAGACCACAGTCAGAACATTAACTCTTCTCACTGCCTGTTGGCAAAATTGTTAACAGAGGTGAACTCCAGTGTGATGAGGTGGTAGTTGGCACACTTTGTGGGTGTGTCTATGAGTGGTTTCACAAGCCTCATGTCTTGTTCATGAGCGTGTAGCAGTGATGTAATTAGAAAAACCTGCATTTTAAAATAATACACTATGACAGAATAAGTCATGAGCCAAGAGTGAAAAAAATTGCAAATGTAGTAGTTTATAGTCAGCTCACTGCCACTGTAGTTGTCCCCTCCCCCGACTCTCCTGTCACCACCACTGCACTCCCTCCTGGAAGCATGTGTCACCCACCCTGGTCTCCCGCCCCTCCCTCCCCACTCAGACTCAGTCCCTCCCAGATTTCTCAGCTGCTTATCAAATACTATTTTCCTTTTTCCACTCAAAAACAATATTAGGTAAAGTACAAAGGTACTTTCCATGAATATACATTTCATGAAGTCACAAAATATTGAGGGAAAGTGACTATGTGAGTACATGTGTTTCTCTTTCATAATTGGGGCTCACTGGTGGTAGAGAAATATACATAACATAAACAAAAAATTAGGTATATCAAAAGGAAGTTGTGTTGGGGATTGACAGACACATATTACTTCACATAAAATAGATAAACAACAAGGACCTACTGTAGAGCACAGGGAACCATATTCAATTTCTTATAATAACATATAATGGATGGAAAAGAGCCTGAAAAGAAAATGTGTAACTGAATCACTCTGCTGTACACCTGAAACTAACATTGTAAATCAACTACACTTCAACAAAAACCAATTAATTAAAAATAACATTTGGTTAATTAGATTATGTTACACCTCTGTGTCCATATCCTGGCTTCCATACTTGCTAACCCTATGACAGAGGGTCAGTTGCTTAACTTTTGTGCCTCATTTCTTCCCCCATTTTTTTTATTGACTTATAGTCGATTTACAGTGTTGTGTTAGTTTCAGGCGTACAGCATAGTGATTCAGTCACACATATACATATATATATTCTTTTTCATTATAGGTTACTACAAGACAGCTGAACATAGTTCCCTGTGCTGTGCAGTAGGACCTTGTTTATTTATTCTGTACACAGTAGCTTGTATTGATTAATCCCAAACTCCCAATTTATCCCTCTCTCCTCCCTCCCTTTTATTTCTCATGAAAGTGGAATCACAATAATACCTACATTATGAAGTTTAAAAAATAAGAATTTATGAGAACATTTGCACAGGAAAATAATGCTCAGAAAAGTAACTGCAAACAGTGAGAACTTACACATTGACTATTGTCAAGTGTGATGCCCAAGTCACAAATGTGGGTCTTTTCAGGGATGTAAATTTTCAGGGTCTTGCTCTGAGATCGCTAGTACCCTGTTCATCACAGAACTATTCACTCTGGATAAAACATCTCAACATGTTCAGGGAAAAACAATGTGGGAATTTTTGTTAAACTAGTACAGGATGAAATATTTAGGCAGTGGGATACTGTGTTCTGGAAAACTGATTTTAAAGTGTACATGAATAAAATAAATTAAAATAAAATAAAATAAAATAAAATAAATAAGATAAGGTAAAATAAAATAAAATGCACATGGTTGAGAGCATGATCCAAAGCTCCGCTTTCTTCCTCCCAGAGCTTGCTGGTCTCTCCCACCCAAGGCTGGGGCAGAGTCCCGTCCACTGAGAGCTGCATGGGTTGAAGACACCAGAGCAGCAGGTGTCAGGATCCTTGACTTCCTGCACCCACCACCCTTGCGTGGGCTGAAGTTTATCCTGGGAGCCTGGAACGCTTTGCAGAGGGGGGCCAGCTCGTGTGCCAATCACTTGCATTTTAAATTGTGCAGATGGATGACCAGAGGTATGTTGAGGTGAAGGATGGGGCCAAGGTTCAGCCATGACTCTGCTTATGGGTTGTATGACTTCATCAGAAAGATTATAAAATAAATCGTTCCTACCATCTACCCATGAAAAAATGACACGGAAGGATTGCTGCCTCAAAATGGTGTGTTTTCCCCCTTGAGATGAGCTTGACTGGTGATACCATCATGTGACACATGTCCTGTTTTTTCTTTCCTTTCCTTTTTCTTTTTCTTTCTTTCTTTCTTTCTTTCTTCTTTCTTCTTTCTTTCTTTCTTTCTTTCTTTCTTTCTTTCTTTCTTTCTTTCTTTCTTTCCTCCTTCCTTTCCTCCTTCCTTTCCTCCTTCCTTTCTTCCTTCCTTTCTTTCTTTCTTCTTTCTTTCTTTCTTTCTTTCTTTCTTTCTTTCTTTTCTTTCTTCTTTCTTTCTTTCTTTCTTTCTTTCTTTCTTTCTTTCTTTCTTTCTTTCTTTCTTTCTTTCTTTCTTTCTTTCTTCCTTTCTTTCTTCCTTTCTTTCTTCCTTTCTTCTTCCTTCTTCCTTCTTTCCTCCCTCCCTCCCTTCCTTCCTTTATTGAGTTACAGTCAGTTAACAATGTTGTGCCAATTTCCAGTGTAGAGCCCAATTTTTCAGTTATACATGAACGTACATATATTCATTGTTTTATTTATTTAGTTAGTTAGTTAGTTAGTTAGGTACAGGTCCTTAACTCCTCTTCAGATGAAAACAAACACTTTACAGGTCTTTTCCTTCTTTTAACTGAAACCACTCTTCCACCACCATCCTTTGAGTCCCCAGTCAAGCCAGCTCCGCGTCTTCACAAGCACCCGGCCTCACTCTGCTCTTGGCAGTCGAATTCCAGAGGGACGCCTCCCAGTCTCCCCAAAACATTCCACCTGTGGCTCAAGGGCTACTTCTCCTCTTGTTCAAAGAATGTCAGAAACATTTCAAGAGTCAGTTAAAATTCTTCTGTTTTAAAAATCCCCCAGGGACCAGTTATCCTGCTTTGAACTTGTGTACTTAATTTCTTTCCTACTGGCCCCTTGGTTTGTTTGAATTTTTCCTCCGATTTGTTTTCTGGGGGATGTGGGAGTTATCGATCATTCTGGTCATGCCAAGCTGCTTTCTCTCATCTCACTAATGCATCAATTTTCTGGCTCAAAAAATAAAACCAAAATAAAATACTGCTTTCTTCTTTTCAGTTAATTAATTTATTTATCTTCAAATGGTATCACATCCAAAGCCTTTACATTATGGTTAATATCTTCTGCATGAAAGATGATAGAGAAAAAAGTGGAAAATAGAAAGGTAGTATGGTTAAAAAAATTAAGTTTTAGAAACAAAGAGGAAAAGGCAGGTAGAAAGAAGGTGGAAATAGCCTTAATACTTCCCTACAAAATGGCCTTAATAACAAAGAAATCAAAGTAAGGCTAATAATAGCTACTCCAAAAACAGAGGGGAAACAAAACCTAAAACTCAGTATTATATTCAAATTTAATCGTTGTTACCAATGTGAATCACTGTTATCATAAAGCCACAGTAGAGTGGGAAATAGAATCCAAAATTCCTTTAAGCAATTAGTAGTATTTCCGATTAATACATGTATAAAGATAATGGAAATAGAAAATCATTTTTTGGCATATACCATGTAATAATTTTGCTAGGAAAAAACCATCAATGGATGCCAAAGTTTGTGGCCAAAATTTCTGTATAATGAGAAAAAGGATATTTGCACGTGTTTGTGTCTCCCCCAAAATACTTTTTAATTATAAATAGAAAAACTAATTTTATAGTGAAGAAACCTGCTGGATATCATCTTAGTCAAGTTTTCCTTTTACACCAACCGATACTGAGACATATCAATGTCATATACTCCTCAATATAAGGCACTAAAGAGAGCAGAGAACCACTTCTCTGTTATTTTTGCAAAAAAAAAAAAAAAAGCAATTTAAACTTACAACTGAGGAAATGTCAAACCCAAATGAGGGAAAACAGACAAAATGGCCTCTCTTCTTCCAAAATGTCAAGTTCATGAAGGACAGGAGGGCTGGGAACTGCCACAGATTGGAAGGCACTGAGGACAGCTGATGACTAAACCCAGTGAGTGTCCTGGACCAGAGAAGGGACATTCGTAGAATGAACGGTCAAACTTGAATAAAGCCTGTAGATGAGTTAATGATGTCTTGTTACTGTTAATTTCCTGGGTCTCGATGATTGTGCTATGACTTTATAAGACATTCGTCTTTGGGGAAGCTGAGTAAAGGATATATGGACAATATTTGTAATATTTTACCATTTTTAAAGTCTAAGATTATTTCAAAGTAAAATTAAAGAGTGGAATAATGGAGAGTACACATGATCTCTAATTAAGAATTTTAATGTTTAAAGATAAATTCAGGATCTCCAAAGAAAACTTTCAGAACTGGCCTCTTTCTTACTTTATTAGTTACAAAGTAATAACAGACTTGTCCAGTCAGCAAAGAACCTACTCTTTTGGTGTGTATTTAACTAAAGAAGATTATATGGTTATGGGGTGTCTCTGGAGCTGTAATGGTCTTGGATGACACTTGGTCAGCCTTCTGTGTTTATTTTGAGGTTATTTTGTTTTCTGCATCTAACACCAAATTAGAAGTTTAAAATTTCCTTTTCACCCCAGAAGGAATGAAAATATCAAATTTCTTATAATTAATGGCAAACTGATGTGAGACCACTCACCTGTCCTTTTAATCTCTTCCTAAACTAGAAAATACACACACACACACATACCCCGAACATCCAGTTGCTTGGTATCCAAACTATATTATGAAAGGTGTGACCCTAGATTTTTTTTCACTCAGAGTAACTCAAGAGGAAGATAACAGACTATTTGTACTCAAAAGGACACTATAAATATTTCTCAACATTGGTAATTACTTCCAGAACCTAAAATTTAAATTGTGAAAAATCCTGCAATGAAGATACAAACAACAGCTTTAGATTTTTTAAGTCATCTGTATCTAGGAAAACCCAGGGTATTTCTTAGACCTGATGTTTAAAAATCTATTTATTTACTTTTACAGTGTGAGCAATGCTATTCAGATTTTGTAAGCTTGAGGGCAAGGACCCCGCCGAGCTTGCCATGCGGAGGGCGGGTTTAGGATGGCCTTGCGCTGCCGGGCCGTCCCTCCAGCAGAATGGGGCGTCTGTATCCCGCGTCTCCTCTCTTGCATTTGAAGGCCTGTCATGACAGTTTCAAAGTCTGATTGCTAAGAGCCGGACAGCTTCCCCTTGTTTCATGGATCGCCCACTCTGGGCATCTAAGCCACCAGGTAGGAGAACAGCTACCCGCCGGGGAAACTGTGTGGAGAAGACCTGAGAATACATGGGGAGGGACAGCGCGCCCACTCAGCCGACCTTCATATTGTGCCCACCAGAGTCTCAGGCACGTGGGACAAAAACTTCTCAGACCAGGGACTGGCCGCTGCCAGCTGAATGCCACTGCCGTGACCCCAGCCAACCCCGGGAGCAGAAGCATCACTCAGCTGAGTCCTACCGGAAGTCCTGACCCATGGATCCTGAAGAGAGAGGATCATTGCTTTGGGATGCTTTAGCACGCAGCCACAGGGAACCAGAACACACTATGTGAGGAATGCTCTTTGCTGGGCGTGTGTAAGGTTGCGTTTTCTGAACTAGTCTCACCTCACCTTTAGAATCTGAATCTCAAGTACAAGTCTCAAAACGCCCAGTTTTAAACAGAGAAAGACAAACACTATATGACAAATACTATATGATATCACTTATATGTGGAATCTAAAAAATAATAGAAATGAATCTATATACAAAACAGAAAGAGACTCACATAGAAAACAAGTGTATGGTTACCAAAGAGGGGGGGACGCAAATTAGGCATATGAGATTAACAGACACAAACTACCGAACATAAAATGGATAAGAAACAAGAATTTACTGTGCATCACGGGGAATTATACCCAATGACTTGTAATAACCCAGAATGAAATATAATCTGTAAGGAAAAAGCCCAGCAAACGGAATCACTATGCTGTACGCCTGAGACAAACACAATATTGTAAATCAACTCTACTTCGATTTTTAGAAAAGGAACCATAACTTCCAGACTCCTTTGAAGGTCTCTGTATGTGGTCAGGTGACAAAAATTCCCTCAGAGTTATACATGGAAACACCGTTTGCACACTCGGGAAAATGTCCTTAAACCATTTCTTCTCCCTTCTCTGGGGGGAGTGTGGATGGGATTATTGGTGTCGCAGCCTCGTCAGGAGCCCTGAAGAGGAGAACTTTGCCTTTGAAGTGTGAGAATTTAGTGCTGCAAGGATCACGAAAACGAAACTTGGCGAGTTCAAGAAGCTAATGCAAGACGGGAAGCTGGGCGCCCCAGAGCGCCAAATGCATCTTCAGATGAGCGGCTGCGCCAGCCGCGAATGGGTGTCTGCGGAGAAGGCTCAGGCGACATCCCCGAGCTGAGAGCATCACCCGGTCCCCAATCCTTCTTTCCTCTGTTTTATTTTCATTTCCCCCTCCCCCTTTACCCTCTCCCCGCTTCCTTCCTCCCAACCCCCTCCCCTTCCCGTCCGTGACGACCTGCTGTTGCCCCTGCTCAGGCCTGGGTGCGGGTGCGGGTGCGGGTGCGGGTGCGAGTGGGACGGGAGCCCGCGGTGGCCCCGCGGTGACATGACCGCTGCCTCGCGCTCTGGGAAAGGGCAGCCGCAGACTCCGCAGCCCGACCGCAGCCGCACGGTTCTCCCCGTCACTGATGGGGATGAAGGAGAAAGATAGACGACCACCCGGGGACACGAGAGGAGCTCCGGCGGGAAGCCAGCCCCCAGAAGTCGCAGGCTGCGGAAGCGCGCCCCTGGGACAAGGACAAGCCCAGGGACAGCTGGCCCGGGGCGCACGTCCAGGGGACTGTTGAAAAAAGCATTTAGGTGCTGGGCGGGGTGTCCGTGCCCACCCCTGCCTTTGTGAATGGACTGCGCTCTTCCCCAGCCTTCCTGCCCCCAAGGGTGTTGTTCAAAGCTGGAACCGCCTGAGGTGGGGGTGAGTGGCTTGTGCTACCTGTCAGTTTAATCGGAAGAGACAAAATTTGAGGGTCCCCCCTTTCGGGAAGTCGAATAGAAACTTTACGCGAAGACAATCTGTCCTCGAGAGAGTCGGGGAAGCACCTCTAAAGAGGTGGGGAGAGGCCCTCCCTCCTGAAAATGAAGCGTCCTACTCCGCTGCGTCCTTCTCGGGCAGCAGAGGAGAGGGGTCCTAAGCTTTTAGGTCAGCCAGCGATCGGCCCCATAAAGTTCTCTGCCGCCACATGCCGTTCGGGACTGTGGACGGACAGTCTCTTTTGCTCCCAGCAATGGAGAAGCAGGGCTTGCTGCCGCTGCCGCTGCCGCCGCCAGCTGGAGACCCTCGGCTTTCCGGCAGCTGTGACCCATCGTTGGTCATATCTCTCTGCACCAGCCAACCCCTGGTACCAGGTGTTTCGAGTGCTTGGGAAGTTAGGAGCGTTCAGGGTCACACAGCAGTGACTAGGCACGTGGGCTCTGCAGGTGACCTTTTTGGGTTCTGCTCTTAGTTCTTCACAGATGTGTTAACTTAGCAGTGGCTTAACCTCTGCATCTACTTCTTCATCGCTACAGGGGCCGGGTTAATGATAGTCCCTGACTCTCAGGTTTGTTTTGAGGATTAAATGAGCTAATCTATGAAGGACTTACTTTCTGGCACGTATTAAACAGCGGTCGCTCAAACATTAGTAACTTTAGGAGCGTGGGTAATGAGACAAGAGTGATTTTACCAAAAAATCACTGTGTGTAACGCTTCCATATATAATTCCATTTTAGATTACTTTCAATGCTTAGTTTTAGAGACATTGAGGTGTGGCTGTACTTAGAAAAGTTAGGTCTATTTCTGAAAGTTTTCAATGTCTTTCTATGAAGTCAGTGGATGGGGGAGCATTTCAAAAAATGAGATTACCTGGGTATTAAACAGGACAAAAATACTAGCATTTCTCCTATGTTAGGCACCTCCTACTTCACTCTTAAGGTCTGCATTGCGGTGAAGAACCATTTACACCGCCTGTCTCTAAAATAAATTTTAAGGAATGGTCATCTGAGAGGTTTGTAGTTAGTTCTGCCTTTGCAGTGTCTAATTTTAATTTTTTCTCATTTTAGGCTTTTGGTTACTCCCCTTCCACCCTATCCCTTAATTTTATTTTTTCAAAGAGTCTGCATTTCAAGCTGCCAAGGCAGAGAGTGTGATTACAGAAGGGAGGGCTCCTCAGTCCGGGCCCCTTGCTCTCTAGCTGTCACTAGAAAAGCCATTCAGAGTCAGGATCTAACATGAGGAGCCTATGCTCACTCTGTAGCCAAATCATTAAGCTTAAATCAAAAGTAGCCTTATTTAGGCAGACACTTAATCTGAATGCCTAAACTTACAAAGCCAGCATTCTTTAGAGGTCCTAAAATTTGCATTACCTTTGCATTTAATTATGCTTTTTAAAAGCTATTATATGCGGAATAAATCTGTTAAAATGAGAGATTATGTTTTCATTAGGTCTCCATTAAGCCTTCAGTAAAGAATAATGGGATGCAAGTAATCAGTAAAATATATACATTACATTTAATGAGTCTTATTCTGGATACTGTAAATATTTATCTAATTTTAAGTCCAGAGAAATAATAACTAACTTTTGGTTATAGTTTATTTTTCAATGTTAACACACAGTAATTAGGATACAGCAGAATTCTGTGTCTTGCAAAACTTTGAACTGTTTGTGTGTTTTTGACATAGCTCATTAGAACAGTTGCTAGCCCAGAAAGGAGCCTTCAGACTTATAATGGTGTCAACAACGAGTGTGTCTAATGGCAGTAGGCAGCAGAAAGCTAAAAGATTCCGGGACACTGTATCCATGAAAGGGGTTGGTAAATTTTGGCCCCATCCTGGTTTTGTAAATAGAGATGAATTGGGACATCCCTGTGCCCATCCTGTAATGGATTGCCCGTGGCTGCTGCCACAGCTACAAAGCTGAGTGGTTGCAACACAGATCGTGTGGCCCCATAAAGTAAAAAATATTTACCGTATGATCCTTTACAGGAAACGCTTGCCAGCCCCTGCCTTGGGACCTCGAAGTCCTTCCTTAAAAATACACTTATGAACTCTTCATTATTTCTTAGTCCAATGTTCCCAAACTGTCTTCTGCAGAATATTAATATTGTCTAAGTTAATAAGTGTTGTGGGAAAAAGATTCATGCTAACAGTTTTTCTTTTGTAATTTATTTTAAAATAAAAGCTTAAGACGACCAAACTCATTGCTATGGCTTTTATTTCTATGTGATAACCTACCTTTGAGAGAAGGTGTCCCTTGCCTGAGTGCACCAGGATGTCAAGTGAGAGATCACCCGATACACGAGCGTGCGGTGCCCCCACTGCGCCTTGGTGCCCGGGCAGCACTCACACAGGCACTGATGAGATGCTTGGTGTCATCTCTTTGATGACCGCTCATCCGCTGTGTCCTGTCTTATAATTTCAACACATTTGTGATACTCAATACTTATTCTAAATTAACCATGTTTTGTACCACAAACACATTGCCTGTGGATCTGCTGCTGAAACAAGGAAGTCTTAAACAAGAAGTAGAATCTTTTTTGTTATCAAATCATGCCTGAATCAAGTGATCAAAAAGTTGGAATATTACACAGTAAAGATGAGCACTTGCAGCCTTCCATTTCTAAAAATTCAGAAGGTGAGCTTTCCAGGGTCAAGTTTATGTCCAATTCCAACAAAATAACAACATTTGGTAAGAAACCACCAAGAAGAAAATATGATGAAAGTTATTTGTCTTTCAGGATTTCCTTACTTTGGAAATGGAGTTGCACCTCATGCTTGGTGTGTGTTATGTAAGAACATTTTATCGAATAGCTCTTTGGCCCCTAGGAAGCTTCAAAGACATTTGGAAACCAAACATGCTACATATACAGACAAAGACAGTGTCTTTTTCCAGCAACATCTTGATTCACCTGAAAACAATAAACCCCCAGCACCTAAAATTGTCGATACAGATCATGGAAGCGCTAGAGAAGCATCATACAGTGTCAGTCACCATGCAGCCCCGAGTGGAGGCTCATACATCAGAGAATTGCTCACCAAGCCTTGTGCAAAAGATGTCGTGATGCGGGTGTGTGACGGACAGCATAGTAAAGACACACAGACGCGGTGCAGTCCATCAAACAGCACTGCTGCAGGTCGAATTAAGGATCTAGCTGCTGCCACTGAAGAAGGGCTTGTTTGTAGACTGGAAATTTGCGGCAGGTTCTCACTGCGGCTACATGAACCAGCCGACGTTTCAGGACTCACTGTCCTGCTTGTGTTTGTTCGTTACAAGTTTAACAAGTCTGTTGAGGAAGACCTGCTCTTACGTGAATCTTTGCAGATAATGCCGTGGGTGAGGACATTTTCAACTGCATCAATGGTTTTATGCAAAAACGTGAAACTGAATGGGGAAAACGTGCTGGTGTTTGTAGTGATGCTTCTAGGGCGATGGACGGGAAAGTTGCTGGGGCTGTCGTCACCTGGATAAAATACGTGGCTCCCGAAAGCACCGGTAGTCACTGCCTGTTATATAGACGTGCACTTGCAGTAAAAATAATGCCTAGACCTCTGGAAAACGTGCCGGATCAGGCAGTCCAAATCATCAGTTATATTAACGCTCGGCCACATCAGCCCAGACCACTAAAAACTTTATGTGAAGAATTGGGTGCCCAGCACACAGCACTTCTTTTAAATACGGAGGTGTGGTGGCTTTCCCGACGTAAAGTTCTTGTAAGACTTTTTGAGCTTCGTCATGAACTATTGATTTTCAGTGGATTCTGCTTTTTGAAGATCTGATTGTTTAACAAATTTATAGTGGCTGCTAAGACTTGTATACTTTGCAGATATTTTCACTAAATTAAATGAAGTTGATTAATCTGTCAATGCAATGGGAAAATGTGACATTTTTACAGTATTTGACAAAATATCATCAAAAAACCCTTTGTTTTCTTACACTCAGTGACCTTTTGACCGAAATTAATTCCACAGTTGATGGAGATACTTGCAGGCCAGCTGTGCAACACCCCAGGGGGTTGCTGTTCTACTCTGTTAATATTTTCCTGCAACAAATGATGATAATGCTTGGGTTAGAAGTCCACTTACAGTAACTTAAACCAGCCTCATTAGTGGCATGGGAATGTGACAGCCTGCTTGATTTAACATCTGATTCCCAGGTGAAGCAAAACTTCAGTGAACTTTCATGAAATGATTTTTGGAGCAGCCTGAGTCAGGAGTAGCCAAGCATTGCGAGGCGTGCAGGCTGTGTACTGCTTCGTTTGCTACCACGCACCTGTGTGAAGCAGGATTTTCCTATTACGCTGCCAAAAAAAAAAAAATACAGGAAAAGACTTGATGTGGATCTGACTTAGCAACATCACACCTAACATTAAATGGATATGTGACAAAAAGACACAAAAGCACTGTTCTCATTAAAATCGGAGGGTTCTGCGTGCCTCTTGATAATATAAGATGAAAATTAAAAATGATCCTCTTCAAAAAAAAAAAAAAGAAAGCTAAAACATTTATTTTTCATAAGTGAAAGCATATGATGTTATATATTACTTTGCAGTTGTTGGTATCTGAGGCTGACTCACCAGCGCGGTGGGTAATTCAGTAAAGCAGGAACATACGGAGGCAATCATTTATTTCAAAGAACATTAAGGTAGAAACCACATTGACTGGGCTTTGAGATGCTCACATTCACTTGTCACACCAGGGACCCCTTCATTTTCCACTTCAGTCATTAACCAAGACCCAGAAGGTTCATGACACGCCCCAGTGTGTGTGTCATCTCTTAGCCATTTAACTTATCTAATTGTCATATTTTCTATTCAATAAATAAATAAATTTCAGCACATAAAAATGAAGAGTAGCATAACAAATTATAATATATCCCACCTAACCAAAGAAGTAAAAAGTACAAATGGAACACACACATTGTGTGTACCTTTTCCCAACTGCTGCCTTATGTCACCTGGTGGCCTCACATGGAGCATCTCCTACAAGGCACTCTACTGGGAGGGTGTGTGTGTGTGTGTGTGTGTATGCACGTGTGTCAGGGTGGGGTGGCACGTAGACCAGAGAGGTCCAGCAGTCATTCAGAAGGCACACAGCTGATCCAAGCAGGGGCCAAGCTACAGATCTTCCAGGCTGAGCCTGTGTCCAGGGAGACCCGCCCCTCACACTGGTTCGGGGAGGCTGGGTCACACGTGTCCCCTCCATCCCCAGCCCAGCTGGAAGCCAGCAGGAGGCCCAGGTCAGCCTGTGGCCCATTTTCAGCCCTGCCCCACCCTGGCCTGTCCAAATGCCACAGGGCCACGTCATGTGTCTGGCTGGCAAGTGTTCCTAGGGCCAGAGCAACTGTCCCTTCTCTTCCGTGTTTGCCCCCGCCTGGCGGCCCCTCTGAAGCTGCCCTCCAGCTTCCCCCACCTCTCAGCGCCATCTCCGCACCCCATCTCCCGGTAGTCTCTGCATTTTCCTGCCTTTGGTGAGATGGGGCCATTTCTCTCAAGGGTCGTTTTAAATGTTCAGGTTTTTAAGTTTTTATTTTACTGAAGTATAGTCAGTTTACAATGTCGTGTCAATTTCTGGTGTACAGCACAAAGCTTCAGTCATACATGAATATACGTATATTCGTTTTCACGTTCTTTTTCACCATGAGCTACTACAAGATACCGACTGTGGTTCCCTGTGCTGTACAGTATAAGCTTGTTGCTCTATTTTATATTTACCAGTCAGTATCTGCAAATCTCGAACTCCCAGCATATCCCTTCCTACCCCGTTCTCCTCTGATAACCATAAGTTTGTTTTCTATATCTTTTTTTTTTTTTAAGATTCCACATGTGAGTGTTGTCATGTGGTGTTTTTCTTTCTCTTTCTGGATTACTTCACTTAGAATGACATTCTCCAGGGACATCCATGTTGCTGCAAATGGCATTATTTCATTCTTTTTTATGGCTGAGTAGTATTCCATTGTATACACATACCACTGTTTCTTTATCCAGCCATCTGTTGTTGGACATTTAAGCTGTTTCCATGTCTTGGCTATTGTACATAGTGCTGCTATGAACATTGGGGTGCATGTATCTTCTTGAATTAACGTTCCCTTTGGATATATACCCAGGAGTGGGTTTCTTGTATCATATGGTAAGTGTATTTTTAGTTTTTTGAGGAATCTCCATACCATTTTTCATAATTGGTGTAACAAACTACATTCCTACCAACAGTGTACAAGGGTTCCCTTTTTTCCACATGCTCTCCAGCATTTGCCATTTGAGTATTTATGTTTTAATTAAAGAATTTTATTGCAGCAGTGACATGTAAGATAATGAAAAACTGGCATCCTGGCGGCTGAGGGGTGAGCCTGTGTGTGTGTCTCTGTGCATGTGTCTGTTCCTGTATGTGTGTACCTGTCCCTGTGTGTGCACGTATGCCCTCCATGTGCCTGTGGGAGTGGGGAGAGGGGCTGGAGCCTGAGTGTGTGACTGAGTGACATCTCAGGGCACGTGGGTCCAGAGGGTTATGTGAGGCTGTGATGCTGGGCTGAGGCTGTGACCTGACCAAGGCTACACAGCCCGTCTTGGGGCTAAGGGCCTCACCCTTGCCTCCAGGCCTGTCACCACTCAGCTGGGGAATCCCCTGCCATGACACAGGGCTTGGAGTCCTGACCCTGAGAGCCCCACAACTTCCCTCAGGAGTAGTGGTCTCTGGGGCAGGAAGAGGGGCTGGGCTTGGCATGGGGACGGGGAGCAGGGAATGCCAGGGGGTGGGCATGGCTCTGGAGTTTGGGGGTGGACCAGCAAGCAGTGAGGTGAGGGGAGTAAGAAGGGCCTCCTCACCAGGACTGAGTTTGTCACTCCGGCCAAGGGAGCCACTCTTCTGCACAAGGGCCAATTTAGAAAAACCTGGAAAACCAAGTTTCAGGCTCCATGGTAGCTAAGTCCCATTCCAGATGGAAATAGCAGGATGTGACCCCATAAAAAATGGTAAGCACACGTGGGCCACCACCCTGCCCATAAAGGAACTCCCCCGAGAGCCAGAGCTCACCACACACCCACCCCGGGGCCTGGGAGGCCTGGAGAGATGGCCCTGCTGGGGTCCCAATTCCCAGGAAGATGGGGAGAAGGGCCGCTGGTCATACAGTCGAGGCCCAAGGAGGGGAAGAGACCTGCCCAGGTCACCCAGCACAGGAGGGCAGTCGGGTGGGACCCAGGCCTTCGGGCTTGTCACAGGCCCCCTTCTTAGGACAGGGGCACAGGCCTGCCTGGGAAAGAAGCATCGGGAAAGTGAATAACCCTGCAGACAGGGCCAAGTTGGCTGGCTGGCCGAGCCTCAGTTTCCCTTCTGTGGAACGGGGGACGGGACGGCGCCTGCTCACAGGGTCTCTGTGAAGCTAGAGATGGTGCTGCTGTGGTGCTGAGGAGAGCCCTCCTGGTCCTCCTTACCTTGGAAGTGGCTGGAGGGCCCTTCCTGAGGGCCGATGGTGCCTGTCTAGCTGGGCGGGCTGCTGGTCCCTGGGGCCCTGACAGTGGCATTTGCAGGGCTTGGTGAAGGATGGGCCAACTCCCCTTCTCAGAGTCACCCTGGCCCTTAGTCCCCCACCATGCTCCCTGGGCTGGCTCCCTCTTCCCTTCCTGCCTCCTCGTCTCTGCTTCACCCCATACGGTGTCACCCTCTGTCACCTCCTGTCCCTCTCTACGACTTGACCCCCATCTCTCTCTCACTCATGCACTGTCTCTCTCCCTGCGTGTGCCTTTCTCTGTCTCTCCCCGAGGCCCTCAGGTCCTGGGCTCTGGTCTAGCCCTGTCCAGGGCCACAGGGCCCAGCTCTCCTAGCCCTCCCACCCTCACGGCCAAGTAGTGCCCCGGCCCTGCTCACAGTGGAGGAGCCTCTCACAGAGCTGCTCCTGCTGGTACTTACTGCTGCACCGCTGTTCCCCCCGCTTCCCAGGCAGTGCAGTCTCACCTTGACTTGTTGGTGTCCCAGCCTGGACGCCAGAGCTGCTGCAGGGCTGGCTGCTGCCCCCAACTGGAAGGAGTGAGGGCCCGAGGGCTCCAGGGGCAGCTGGGGCAGAGTGGAGTGGACTGGGAGGCCTGAAGGGAGCCCTTTTTATACCCAACACCATCTCCTTGGCAGTGGTGCTGCCCCAACCACTGACCCCGCCTCGCCCATCTCATAGTAAGGAAACTGTGGGAGGATGAAGGGCGCTCACAGGACTTACTAAGAACACTGCTGCCCTCAGCTGCCCTCAGAGTCTGCTTGGAACTGGGGCTGCTGGGGCAGCTGACAATGCAGGGCAGGGGCACAGGCCTGGTTAGTGCGGGGCCCTCTCACTGGATGCCTGTGGCCACTCCTGCACCTCATCCGTTCTTGACCATGAGACATGGCCACTTCATTCTGGTCATCTAGCTCGTGACCAGACGCCCCTGTGACTGACAGGCCCCACATGCCAGTGAATGTTTAGACTGAAGAAACACAACCATCACTGGATCTAGACATAGGCTGTGCCCACCGCCCCAGGAGGAGCTCCTGGGCCCCCTGTGGTCACTGCTGCCCTACAGGGGTGACCTTGCATCTGCCCTGTCGTCCTCCTTCCTGCTGGCTTGTGAATTGTGTGCCCGTGAATCACACTGTGTGCCCTCAAGAGGGTGTGACCACTGGTCCTCCAGGAAGCAGACAGTGACAGAGAGAGAACTGTGACAGATTCATTAGGGGTGACAACAGGAGAGACAACAGCAGAGGGGGCAGGAAGGAGCAGGGAAACATTCAGGCCATAATGCACCTCCGACATCATCTCTAAATGTATCATTGCCACAGCTCAGGGTCCTCTTAAAATTTCAATCTGACTGTGCTGTAAGGCCAAAAGAGTTTTATTTATTTTAATAGGATCTTATTTTTTTTTTTTGTATTTTGTCTTCTCTAATGTATGTATGGTCTCTGACAGACATTGTAGTCTGTGTGTGCATCTCTGTGTCTATATATAATGAAAATAATTGTTTTCACATCTCAGACGCAGATCTCAAAACTTGCACATTCTCACTATTATATTTCCTTCTTTAACTAGTAGGACCTGAGATTTAATAGAAGAAAGGGACCCTTCACCTTATCTTTAAAGCAGAGAATGGTAAGCTCTGGGCCATGAGTTCTTGTATCTTCAGTTTAATTTAATGTACTTCCCAGGGTAACTTTTGATGATTCTGTGTGCAGACACTTTGTTTTAAACTATGAGAATGCTGAATGAGAAATATGTCCCAGTCATTTTGCAAAATAATGTGTGTGCTTGACCCGACCCTCCTCACAATGATGTCAGGATCCAGTGTTACCCTGGCTCACAGACAGCACAGCTGAGACCCTGTGGGGGCCCCACTGAGTCTTGGTGTCGGGGGCTGAACTGCAGGAATCCAAAGAATCAGAAATTGGATCTTGTGACATAAACGTGGAGATGCCAAGCTGACAGTCAGCGTGGTGACTAGAGGGAGTGGAGGTATGGGAACAGGGGTCTTGCAGGCGATCCCCTGACCACCCCTGACTTCCCCCAAAGAACCTGCCTCATGCCGAAGGGCAAGGCCTCTGCTCAGCTGATCTAAATCCTGCCTGCATGTTTCAAATCACTGAGGCAAAAGAAAATTTAAGCCACATAAAATATCCACAACAAACCAAGCTACATTTCAGTTTCACTGATATCCAGAGCTTTCTTTCACCCAGACCCAGAACTTTCAGAAACCCAAGAGAACAATCATCTTTGTATGAGGCTGTGAACTGAGGGCTTTCTGGAGGCAGCGGGTTCTGATGGGGATATGTGCACGGCTGCACTGAGTCCCCTGCACACACACGTGGCTCTGAGTGCACCTCACGCTGCCTTGACATGGCCCACCTGCACTGCCCGCCCTGCCGGGAGTGACCTTCCAGCTCCACCTGAGTGAATCCAACAAACACTCACTGGGCGCCTCAGTATCTTCCTTCCCCTCCACACCCTCCTGTTCACGCCAGTGTGGCTCACGTGTAACTCTTTTGCACTCTGAGGCCCTGCACTGGCACGTCTGTTATGGTGATGACAAGCTGGCTGCTGTGAATGTCTCTCTCCCTCGCTCTCTCCCCCAGCACTCGAGGGGACACTGTAAACCCCTGAAGTTAGGGGAGTGCTTCACCCCTCACAGAACACGTCACGTGGTCCATGCATGAGGAACACCTGCCAAACTGGGACGTCTGACTTTCTGTCAAAGGTCTCTTTCATTCTATACAGGAGACACCTGGTTCCCAGGTCAGGGTGGGGAAGTGACACGGTCCATCAAATGTGCATGCTAAGAAACTAGACGAACGTCACAATGTCCCCAGCCAGGCTTCCCTGGGTACTGCAAAGCCCTGGAGCGACCTCTCCCCTTCTGCAAAGACTCAACATGGGAACAGAAGCACAAGCTCTCATCTTACCAAGTGGAGACATCGGTGGCTGTGGCTGAGGTCCCAGAGGTCACGGGGGTGGCCTGGGTGGAGGTGGCCAATAGCCCCGGAAGGGTGACATTGGGCGGCTCATGGGGCTGGCCACGTGAGCTGGTCCTGGGAAAGGACGGGGCCCTCTGGCATCCAGAGTGACCTGCGCAACAGAAGGGAGAGGCGTGTTGGATGACACGACCAGAGGACCAACACCGACAAAAGCTGAAACTCAACGCAGCAGCGGTAAGCCCCAGGCACCCTCCCCGGCACCAGATGCCCAGGCGGCAGCATGGTGGCATGCACTCCATCCCACCCTGGGGCCTTCCTGTGGCCCGGGCTGCACAGGAGGCCTTGGGGACAAAACACTGTCTCCACACGTCACCGCCGGTGTCTGTAAATGGAGGCAGGCAAGTTTCCTGCCCTAGAGGATGAACAGAGGTCCCGGCTGACTGAGAAAGCAGCGCCTTCCCGACAGGCAGCCTCTCTGGGCAGGAGCCCTCCCCGCCGCCTTCCCTGGCTCCATGGGAGCTGGCTCTGCGTGGACCAGGGACACGGGGAAAGAAAGGATGCGAAGAGCTCATCCTCCACAGGTAGAGTCAGAGCTGCGCCCGGGTCATCGCTCTGCCTGCAGGCCCCTGCCCGGCCCTCGCTGCTCCCTCCTGACAAAGGACTCTTCTCCTCCCTGGAGGGGCTGCCCCTGGGCGCAAAGAGCTCCGGGGATCTGGGCATCCTGGAGGCTTGCGGGAGGGCTGGCTGAGTGCTTCTGAGGCGACAAGGCTGCCCTCAGAAGGTAGTCAGGCTCCACTACAGTCATCCCCATCCTCAGGTAAACCTGGATTTTAAGTTCATTAACAAAACGCACACTATGTCTGTCCTATGGAAAAGTAAAGTGGGAAGCCTCAATTCCATAACTAACACAAAAGGGAGATTAGCTCACGTGCAAAACCCCGCAGTGCTGTGATGAGATAGAGGGGCAGCTCTGACAGCTTCCAGGGCAGGACCGGCCCAGCTCAGGATGGGGAACACAATGAAAGGCCCATGGTGGGAATCAGCCCTGCAGGGAAACAGGCCTCTTCACTGCAGGCTCCTTCACAGCCAGCAGGTGTTTCCTACTACAAATACAGCATCTCTGAGCGCCAGGCTCCAGCCACCCCACGTGCGGCTGGAAGGCACATGGAAGACACAACCTACCGAGACAAGTCAGTGACGGGTTGTGACATTTACTAAACCCCAGAAGACCCAAAGTTGCACAAAGCACATGGCATAATGCCGGAGGGAGGGTTCTGCTCCATTTTTAGTTATGAGGATTTGAATGGACATTCTAAACAGGAGAATCATCTGACCTGAACCAGGAGACAAGCAAAAGAATGACGACAGTACTCTGCCTCAGTGGCCCCAGAGCAACCCCAAGTGAGGGAGGTCAGGAAGGAGTCACTCATGCCAGGAGAAGTCAGTGTGGAGTGAGGGGTCCCCCTCCTCATGTTATTTTGAGAAACACACAAAGCCTAAGGTCCTCAGCCCCTAAGCACTCCCTGCCTGACGGCTTCTGCAGGCACCACCCAAGGAGACAGGCTGAGGGGAGAAGCCCACGGTTCCTGGACAAGAGTTTGATTTCAGACAGGAGTGACACGGTAGACGTGTCACAGGACACACAATCTGGAGACAAGGCCAGGAAAGGCCTCTGGGGGAAAAAAAGGTCAAAATTCCCAGAAAGACTTCCAACAGAGGATGACCACGGTGTTTACCTGGGCCTCTGCGGCCGCCACAGGTGGGCAGGCGCTACCGTTCCTCACCAGAGCTGCACCAGGTCCAGAACCTGATAGAAACCACAGAGAGGATGGAGGATGACCCTTCGCTGCATAGGCTTTGCTCAAGCAAAACAAACCTTCCAGGCCCTCCTTCAGCACGTTACACTCTTTCCCACACCAGACGATGGGGAGGCAGGGCTCCGGGCCCTTGAGGAAGAGACCACAGGCCCCCGGTACGGGTGTCTCCGTAACGAATCATCGACTGTGGGATGTCAGGGTTCAGACCGGCTGGACACAACACTGGGCCAGGCCTCATCACTCCCAGAGCCTAGAACGTGCTCTCTGCTGCAGGCACAAGTGCAGGTCTGACATTTCTGCCTTCTCTCAGAGGGCTCTTTTTCTCTCTACAAGAGACCTGCTTCCCAGGTCAGGGTGGGGAAGTGACACGGTCCATCAAACGTGCGTGATAAGAAACTAGACGAACGTCACAATGTCCCCAGCCAGCTTTCCCTGGACACTGTAAAGCCCCGGAGTCACATCTCCCCTTCTTCTGCCAAGACTCAACAAGGGAACAGGAGCACAAGCTCTCATCTTACTAAGTGGACACATTGGTGGCTGTGGCCGAGGCCCCAGAGCCCATGGGTATGGTCCGGGTGGAGGTGGCCAATAGCCCCGGAAGGGTGACACTGGGCAGCTCATGGGGCTGGCCACACGAGCTGGTCCTGCAAAAGGACGGGGCCTTCCGGCATCCACAGTGACCTGCACAACAGAAGGGAGAGGTGTGTGGATGACAGACCAGAGGACCAACACCGACAAAAGCTGAAACCCAACGCAGCAGCGGTCAGCCCCGGGCACCCTCCCCTGCACCGGGTGCCCAGGCGGCAGCACGGCGCCACGCACTCCACCCGCCCCGGGGCCTGCCTGCAGCCCGGGCTGCGCAGGCGGCCTTGGGGACAAAACACTGTCACCACACATCACTGTAATCACACTGTATACACATCTCAGAACACACAATCCATAGGCAAGTCCAGGAAAGGATTGTTTGAAAGGAAAATGGTATTTCCAGAGATAATTTCAACACAAAATGACCACTGGAACACAACTGGAAAAAATTATTTACCTGGGTCTCCTAGGCCTCCTGAGCCGGGAAGGCAGTGCCATTCCTCACGGGGGCGCCACCAGGCCCTGAAGCTGTAAAGGGAGAGCAGTGCTGATGGCTGATTCTCTCTGACAGAGGCCATGCGGGGGAAGCACGACCCGTCCGTGCCCTCCCCCAGGATCTCTCACTCCCGCCTGCACCCCAGGCTCTGCACAGAGGCCGCGGGTCTCCCTCATGTCTCAGGTGGCCCCGAGGACGAGGGGAGACTGGACCCCTAACCCTTGACGAGGATGCCTCAGAGCCCTGCTTCAGGTGTTTTCATAGTGAATCACCCTGGATGGGAGCTCAGGGCTCAGATCCCTGGCAACCGGCACTGACACAGGGGACTCACAGCGCACTTCAGGGCAAAGCAGTCTGTACACAGGTTACACGTTAAAGTAAGAAGAGTCTTCCATAGGAAGGATATGAACAAATCCTGACCGTGGGCTCTACCTCTTCCTCCTCAGCCTGTTGGTAAACTGTTAAAAGCCTTCTGCCTGACAGGACATGTCTTATACAAGTGACCAGATGTCACGTAAACATTTATGAAAGAAGTGGCCTTAGAATGACTCATGTTGTAATAATCGGCAAAAGAATGGTGAGTTATACAGAGAAGCTGGTGGGAGACTTTAGAGTTACACGTATAACTGAAGAGGGAGACTACGTAGTCATGTCACTTACTAACTAGCTACTCTAGGCCACTGCGCAAGCTTTTTTATAAGAACTAAGGGACCTGCAAAATTAGTGAAGAAATGCCTGCTGCCTTAAAGCAGATCTTGAATAGAATGTTTATCCACCGAGGCAAATGAAGAAAAATGTTTTTCTCTTTATGACATACCGCCTTCATTCTAAAACGTCGTGCATGTTATTTTTCTGAAATGAGAAAAGAATTCAGCCTTCAACACTGTGTCCAGGCGGGAAGAGGGGGCTAACACTCATGTCTTCTAGCGCACAGAAACCAGCCACGCCAGCCACACCAGCCATGCCAGCCAACCAAGAGCCTCGGGGGCGGCCCGCAGTCCCTGGAGGGGCGTGAGCTCCACCTCTCACAGGGGACAGAGCCCTGCTGGCTGGTGGTGCGTGAGGAAAACAGCATCTTGTCACCCAGTGGAGAACCTGTTCCCCACAGTGAGTGTGTGGTGTCCAGGAAACCCGACAACAACCCACGGGGACAAGTAGCCCACTGGGCAGCTTCTGCTGCAGAAATGGGGCTGCCGCACTTCACAGTGCGCTCCTTACCTCTCGGGGGGGGTGCAGCCTGTACGGTCCTCCTGGGGTGGGCTCCTGCCTCATGTACTCCTCTGCCTGCCTCTCTCTGCAGACTGCATCCAGTCTTAAAGATAAAGAATGGCTTCAGTACGAATCTCACCACCAACTCCTCTACCAGACACAAAACAACCAGTCCTTAAAAATCTCAAAACACCCGTAAAATTGTGTCAAAATTCTGTACCTCTGTTTCAGGTGGGCATCTTCCCTTCTCAACTCAGCATTTTCCCTTCTCAACTCAGTTTTCCCTTCTCAACTCAGAGTTTTCCCTCTCCAGCTCCTGAGGCCTGAGCTGTGGGAGAAAAACACATTCACGTTCAGTTGTGGCTGACTGTGCACAAAGGGAAGGAAACAAATTCTTACCGAGCTGTCTTGGGCCTTTTTCTCGGCAAGAGCGACCTGAAAAAGTCAACACATCAAGAAACCCCATGGCGAGGGGTTCTCAGGGCCACGGTAACTGTCTGCATCAGGTGCTGAGGACTCGGTGTGTCAGGAGGAAGGCAGGTTACCTGGTGTCTCCAAGTGATCTCTGCTTCCCGCATTTGCCTGTGACATTCTTCAAATCTTCTCCTATGAGTTATGAATTGTTTCATCAGAGAAATCACAATGCAGGGTATGATGCTAAATAGCCTGCCCCAGTCCACGTTAGCTGCACTGCACACTCACACACATCCTCTAAGCGCACAAGGCATGCTGCACACGGCTGTAGCTGCACAGCGGGTGCAAAGCTGTCGCTGCAGCCACTCCTCCTGTCACTGTTACTGAACGCCTGCCGGGTTCTGTGCAGACACAATTCCCTCTCTCGTTCTCAGCGTTTCCCTCACGTGTCCTGTGCTGAGTATCTTTCATCACAAAGCTTGGTTCTTCCTTTCCTTATATCCTTACCCTACTTCCTACAAGTGGGTCTCCCCAGTGGCACGGGCATGTTTCTTAGTGTGACTGACGCTACACCCAACTGCTGTCCTCAGGTTGAGAACAGTTTCTAGCACCTTCAGAAACAGCTCTGTGAGCCATCCTTCCACACAGTCTGGCCAGCACTGGGGGCCAGGAAATTCTTAGCAACTTAATATTTTGTGAAGTTAAACCTTTAACTTAACATGTGTAAAACTTAACACTTTTTCTCCTGTGTGAAGCATGTATCAAATATCTTCTGAACATTTGTTTTGGTCTGTGTATGATGTTGTGTCTAAACATTTTAGAAAAGTTTTCAAAAAATCCAGCAGTGGTTTTCAGAGCCGCAGGTGTGGAGGAGCTGAACTCGCTTGTACTGTCGTGTCTCCTCTTCAGCCAGTTTCACCTTCTCCTCTGCTGCCAACAGCTGCTGCTTTCCCACCAGCTCACATCCATTCATGTCCACCTTCCTGAGAGGGGAAAGAAATTCTGTGAAATTCTGCCAGTTTCCCTCCCAGAAACTGGAAGGGAAGAATTCAATGTTCCTTTTGCCCTTCCCCATAAATGCTCAGACTGACAGATACAGAGGAAAGAATTAAAGGCCCCCACTAGTAGATATGAAAACATTACACTCGGGCCTCTGGCAAGTGTTTTGTATCTGGGCTTCCCTTCAGCGTCCCCACCCCTACTCATTTGTGCATAAACAAACATGAAAATCCCACGTGAGGGGTGCTCTGTGCCTCCCACCACAGGCACAGGTTCCTGTGACTGGGACAGCATGAGCTCACTATGTTTCAACGTGGGAATTGGGGTCCGACCAAGTCATCACAACCAAACACATTAGGGTGAAGCAAGCGTTCATAACTTGTTTGATTTCTCCCATAGAAAGCCCTGATTTCAGTCAAAGCCTGGAGCAAAACCTGATCTTTTAGGAAATATAAGGAAATGTTTGTTTTTGAAAGCGAGTTAATGGGTGTGATGTCCATGACCTCCCCCTGAGAATGACAGGAAATCCTGGACAAATTATGAATTCCATGATTGAATGTACCAAATAGCTAACAAGCCAGGAAGGGACATAAGGCCAAGATGGAGAAGAAGGAAGCCCAGGACTGGGCCCACATTCCCCAGGGGTCACCCGGTAACTGCAGAGGAAACCACTGAGGTGCAGAGAAGCCCGGCAGCCGGTGCCCCCCCATGCACAGGCACCGCAGTCAGGCAGCTGGAGCTCACGGCCCATCAGCAAAGGCGATCCCTAGAGTGACCCACAGGCCTTAGCTGGGATCCACGAGAGCTACGTGCCAGGAACAAAGGTGGACAGGAGACACACGGGCCTCAGGAGGGCTGGCTGCACTGATGGATCTCAGCTGCTAACTGGGTTAACAGGATGCAGCCCTGCTTGCGCCCTGATCACCTGTCAGCTGTAACGCCCACCTTCTCTGCAGCAAGTGAACCTCACACGAGGCCTCAAATTTTCTCTATTTTCTACCCAATGTCTAGGGTTTAATAAAAATGATAGACACAAGGCAGGTCATGACACTTCGATGTGGTTGAAACCTAAGGACAATAAAAATGGACCTAGGGGGATCCAGATAATGAAGTGACTAAATCTGGTCCAGGAATCCACTAAAATCTCAAACTAAATACAAACAAGACTCTGGTAACCAGTTAGAATGAACAGAAGCAGCAGATAACAGAAATCAAGGTTGAAAAAAATGCAAATTTGTACTGATTGAATGTGGTAAAGAAAATATGGTGGTAAATATTCTGAAACATATTACAATATCCACATAATTCCACACACTCATTCACACATTATTTGTCATAATTAACATGGGAACGTCTTACTCTTCAGTGTCCATATTTCTCTGACCACCGATTTCATCAAAGAAGCATACTTTCTTCACCTGCCTTTGGAAATTGGCTTCCTCTCCTTTCAGAGATCCTGATGCAGCATGGTGGCCTTGCATTTTCTTTTTATGCTCCATAAACATAAAACAACTGGCTTTGTGTATGCACATGTTCACTCGAGCTTGGCTGTGCTGGGGAGTGGAGAAAGGAGAGAATCCTGAAGTCAGGAATCCACTTTTTGCCTTCCCAGTGCAAACTCATTTCTATTACAGGCATGTTTCATTTTATTGCCCTCCCCAGTAATGCATATTTTTAAACAAATTGAAGATTTGTAACAAACCTGAGTCCAGCAATTCTATCAGTGACAATTTTTCTGGCAACATTTGCTCATTTCTTATCTCTGTGTCACATTTTGGTAGTTCCTGAAATATTTCATATTTATCATTTTAATTAAAACAGGCATGACATTCCTTTAAGACACAGCCTAATCCAGCGGAAGTCCCTAATTCTCAGCAATTCTACAAGCCCTGAGAGAGATGAAATGGCTACAAAAGAAAAGTGTGAAGCCAGCAGGGGTTGGCCCATGAAGTTTAAGGCAAGATTCCATTTCCACTGCATACCTGTGCAAGGTAAGGCGGGAAGAGCGGACCCAGAGCTGCTGCAAGTCCTCCAGGAGATGAAGCTAAAGCTAAGACAGCTAATGAAGGTGGCGCCACTAAACAACAGGTTTTCAGTGCAGAGACCTGCAAGGGGAGGCCACCCAGCACCGTCACAGCTGGAGAGGAGAAGTCAGCGCCTGGCATCAAGGCTTCAATGGACAGGCTGGTTTTCCTGTGAGGGGCTACCACAGCCAATGCTCATTTAACATTCTGAAAATCCTCTGTCCTGTGAGAATCATGGGAAATCTACTCTGTGCTCTATAGATGAAACAAAGCCTGGATGACAGCACATATATTTACAACATGAGTATTTTAGTCCACCGTTGAGACCTACTGCTCAGGGAAAAAAACAAAATATACCAAAAAAAACATATCTTTCAAAATATTACTGCTCATGGACAATGCACCAGTCACCCAGGAACTCTGATGGAGATGCATGAGATGAATGCTGTTTCCATGCTTAACACGACATCCATTCTGCAGCCCATGGATCAGGAGTAATTATGACTTTTAAGTCTAATTTTAAGAAATACACTTTGGGAGGCTTTAGCTGCCACAGATAGTGATACCACTGATGGGTCTGGGCAAGTAAATGGAAAACTTTCTGAAAAGGACTCATCATTTTAGTTGCCATTAAGAAAATTCATGATTCATGGGAAGTGAAAATATCAACATGAACCAGGGTCTGGAAGGAACATATTCCAATTCTGATGCATGACTTTGAGGTGATCAAGACTTCAGTGCAGGAAGGAACTGCAGATGTGTTGAAAACAGCAAGATAACTAGAGTTAGAAGTGGAGCCTGAGGACATGACTGACTGGCTGCAACCTCATGATAAAATGTGCACGAACGAGGAGCTGCTTCTTATGGACGAGCAAAGAAATTGGTTTCTTGAGATGGAATCTACTGGTGAAGGTGCTGTGAAGAAGGTTGAAATAACAAAGGACTCAGAAAAGTGCGTGAACTTGGCTGATAAACTACTGCAGGGTTTGAGAGGACTGACTCCAATTTGGAAAGAAGTTCTCCTGTGTGTAAAATGTATCAAACAGCATTGCCTGCTACGAAGCTTTAGCTTTGTCTCCTGGAGGACTTGTTCCTGAAAGGGAGAGTTACCCTGTGGCAAACTTCATTGTGGTCTTATGTTAAGAAGTTGCAAAAGCCACACCAATCTTCAGCAACCGCCACAATGATCGGTCAGCAGCCACCAACATCAATTCCAGACCTACCACCAATAAAAAGATAACACCTTACTGAAGGCTCTGATGGTGGATAGTAGTTTTTAGTAAGAAAGTATATTTTCATAAAGTTATGAACATTGGGGTTTTTAGACATAGTGGTATTGCTCACTTAATAGGCTACAGTGTAGTGTAAACATAACTGTTACATGCACTGGATAGCCAAAAAAAATCATTTCACTCTCTTTACTATGATATTTAGTTTATTCTAGGGGTCTAGAACTGAAGCCACAACATCTCCCAGGAAGCCTGCATATGAAGTTTTCTTCCCAACAAGCAACATACCTTCCAGGTTGCATTCCTCAGTCATCATGGCGCTCTGCATCAGACCCTCAGATCTGGTCTTCAAAATGCTTGGCTGCAAGACAGATGTGAGAAAAGACGTTCAGGAAGTACTGATGCCCAGCAACGTGAATGTACGTAACACAAGAGGATCGTACACTTGGAAACGGCTAAGACGGGTCATCTGCTTTATGTGCGTTACAGCACAGACACCGACACAGGTGATGCTCAGCTCTCTGAGGTAAGCATCTCTGGGGTGAGGAATGTTTCTTACCCTCTTCTTGCTGCTGAGCTGGACGTCCTCCTGCAGACGCACTTCTTCAGGTTTCACTGTGGCTTCATGGACACAAGCTTTATTAAGAGCAATTTCAACCTAAAACAACATTCCCACTGATGGCTAAATTCCCAAGAAAAATAATCTGAACAGATATCAACATTTAATCTTCTAAGACATGAAACTGTTGTTCCTTATGAAAGCTAATTTGTACAGTGGAAATCCTGCTGCTAATGGAGGTATTTCCCTCTGAAATTCCTGAAGTGTTCATTGAAACAGCGTCTTTCAAGGTCTCTGGAGATGTTCCTTTTTCCAATATCTTCACACAGGACAAAAACAAAGCATGTACTAAGATTTCAATGAAAACTCAGTGTAACTTTCTTTTTTCAAAAACAAATTATTTTGTTAAGTGCAAAACAAACCATAGAAAATAAGTATATTATTAAGTGCAAAACAAACCATAGAAAATAAATATATTAGCTCTGGTACATGTCCCAAGACTTTGGTGAACAGTCTCTCTAGAACGCAGTGAAATGATTCTGAACATACACATTTTAAAAAGAAAAGAAAGCAAGTGTCATACGTCCCCATCCCCTTCCACATGCTTGAGCTCATCTGGGACTTTGCATGAATTTTGGTTTGGGGTCAAAGATAGTGTCTGCTTCATGTGAGAGTTTACAGCAGACAGGGCCTCTTCCTTCAAGTTCTAGAACTAGGCATCCTAGCAGCTCGTTCTGACCCTGTGTGTCTTGTATTTCCTTCTTCAGCTGGTCCTCTTCCATTGCCAGCCTGTCAATCTCTTCCAGCAAGTCTTGGTTTGTTCTGATGGGAAGTTGCTTCTCTTCAACCCATTTGGAGTCCTGTCCCTTCTCAGCCAGTACCCTCAGCCACCCCTAATATTCCTGTGATGGCAGCTGATCCAGGCTGGGCCCAGGACAAATGTCAAGCCCATGAAGAAATGCAGAACAAAGAGAGACCTTCAGGCACAGATATTTCCTAGCCTCCACAAACTTCTTCCTAACTGGACAATGTAAGACATGGCTGGACCACAAGGGGAAAGCAAGGGTGGGAAACTGCTCATGACAAAGAGGTCACAAATGAGTGTCCCTAGTGGAATATAAATAAAGTTTTCCCAAATTCACACGGAAAATTCTGTTTAACATAAACAGGGCAAGGGGCTGTGCACCTTGGCTAGATAACTTCCTTCACCTCTCAGGTGTTTCCTGGCATTTTCTATGTATCTTGCATAGATAGTGTGAGTGGCGAGAAAACTCCCTAGGTTGTGGAAATAAGACCTATTTCCTAGTCTCTGAAGTTAAAAAGTCACAGAGGTTTTTCAGTCCATGAAATTCTGGGTCATTGTTCACAGGGAGGTTCTGCTCCCAGGCTCCCACACTCTGCTGCAGCCAAAAGCAGGAGGAGCTGCAGCACTCAGCTCTCCCAGGGCACAAAAATCCTCTGAAGCCCAGTTACAGTCAACGTAGCAGCAAAGCGCTTACCGAGCGCAGACACTTGGCATTCTGGTCACTCACTGCCTGCAGCTTAGCTCGGGCACTTTGAATGAAGCCATTCAGTCACTAACCCTCTCCAAGGTTTGCATGTACTCCTTCAACAAAACATATTGAATCAGTAACAATTACTCATTATTTTTATTTCTGTTTTCAGAATGTAATCCAGGAAAAGAAGAGGCTCATACCTTAAACTTCAGTGCTTCCTCAGCATCTTCTTTTGCCTAATGGTCTCCTCTAAGCATTTCTTTGCATCATTGGTCTATGCAAATATGTAATAAAACAAACAGAATTACAAATACTAATTATACTGCTAGCCGAACCTATCTTGTGTGTGACCCCTTCCACTAATACAGAAAGTGGTGCTTTACATATATGACACTTGCTTTGTTTATTTCTTTACTGAAGTATAGTCAGTTACAATGTGTCAGTTTCTGGCATACAGCATGTTTCAGTCACACATGTATATACCTCTATTTATCTTCACATTCTTTTTCATTATAGGTTACTGCAAGATATCAAGTAGAATTCCCTGTGCTCTACAGAAGAAACTTGTTTTTTAATCTAGGACACTTGCTGTGAATCTAGGCCCCTTATAGAACATATGGAACAGGACAGTAGGATGAAAGAAAAGAGAGCCAAATAACTGAGCTATCAGAGGGAGAAGGAACTGAAGGTGAAATCACAAAAAAATCAAAAGGACAATAATACCTTCTGCTCCCAAGTGGATATATTTTCCTCAATTTCTGTTTTCTTTCTCAAAAGTCTTGATCTTCTCAGTTATCTGCTTTAAAGTAACTAAAAGGAGATAAAGAAATTTCTCATATTGGTAGGAAAACCCAGTAGAATTGAATTATCCCAATTAGCAGCAGAGACATATCTGGCTGGCACTATGAGTTTAATTAACTTTTTAGCTTTACTGTGGTTTCCCCTTGGCTGTGACTCACATGCCTGGCTGCATCTACATCCTTCCCTCAGCCTGAAGAGTCCTGACAGGCTCAAGCTATGTTTCAGTATCTTTCCTTTACACCAAGGACCAGATCAGGTCAGGTACTCACTCCAAACGTTAGACTCTTCTCTTCACCTGCTTCCTAAAGATTTCTATGCAAAATTAAACTCATCCTAGTCTCCCTACTCCTGAGACCCTCTTGGTCTCTTATCTCAATAGGTGCCAACTTCCTCTGCAGGGTCATTTAGACACCATCACAGGAGTAAAAATTTCAAGAGTTAAGTCTGACATTAGAAGTCATTGTGTTTACTTTTAATTGAATTAAAATCCACAGTGAATCCTGATATTGAGAAAATATTACAAAGAAAAGTAGACCCTAATGTCTTACCTTGATACATTAGAGGCTTTACCTAGGAGAGGAAGAAACATTAAATTTGATGTCAAAATATATAATTAGTAAATACATAGTTTCTAATAAACTATCAAAACAGTAATCCATTGAAATTACAATTATCATTTTGGTTCAGCATAACGATTTATATGATTAAAAATCAGCATTTCCTACTTAAGGCAGTATGTTTCACTCATCATTTCTGATAGAGAGCACAATGGTAAATATGTTATTCTAGAACAAAAGATCTGCTAAAATTCTATTTAACACCAATCTAATTTTCATAATGAATATTTATGTTTGATAACACTGAACTCTTTTATTTTCATATGTTGTTGTAAATACACCAACGCATCATTTATCTGATTTTTTTCTTCTTCTTTTGTCAAACCAAACATCCACACTGAAGTCCAGAACCAGGACTGTTGTATAACCTTCGAGAGAGAGAGGAGAGACTACAAGAAAAATAAAGGCAAAGTCTTTACACTAAGATACACCCCTTCATTCTTTTCTGAAATCGTATACAGAGTTGACTGTTGAATCGAAAGCTTTTCTGAAATCGTATACAGAGTTGACTGTTGAATCGATAAGCAATTGTAACATACAAGATCGTAAGATTTGTCAAAACCACTAAAAACAAGCGGACGTCAAATGAGACATCAGATGAGAGTGAAAGTGAGCAATGGCTGTAATAAAAGCACAAGCAGCCGCAGGACAGTGACCATTGTCAAGAAGCGGAAGTCATCATCTGAGGAATTACGGCTCAGTAAGATCCAGGCAGGACTTCACTGTAATATCATGTAAAGACACATTTTCCTGACCCTTAAAACATATTTCTTCATTCAAAACTTTTCAGAGATTGCGGCCAGCCCTTAACCTTGCCAAGCAATTGGAGTATCATCACAGTGTCGAAAATTGGTGGCAATAATGTGGTTATGGAAGAATGCATCCACAGAGGGCAAACAAAATCACGATGTTCCCTTAACGTCACACATCACTCAGGGAACACTGAGCCTCCCTGTCCCTTGTCACCCAAACACACAGGCAGGGGCAGGTGGGGAGAGATGGGCTCACCAAATACTTAATATTTCTGTTTCATTACTGAAGAAAAGGGTTTAAAAATTGTCATTTTCTCATTGAGAATACATTATTGTCTTGCTCATTGAGTTTATACTCTAAAGATAGCATTTTGCAACAGATTTCCATTTAAAACTAATTTCTGTTCAAGTTATTAAAGGAAACAAAGAAGAGGGTTGGACTCCTGGATTCTAGCCCAGGCAGGCAAATAAAATGTCCAGTGTCTATAAAAATTCCTGTTACGTGTGATTAAAAGAACACTGTCAGGTATTTTAGTAATACTCAGAGCGAGGACGGTCCTACAGACCAACACGAGAAAACCAAAAACTCCCCAGGAGGCAGTAAAAACAATAACCTTCCACAGAATTCCAAAAATATCAGGCCCAGGATGGAAAAGGACAGACAGATTGTGGATGGCCTGAAATAATATTGGAGATAATGAGGAACCACAAAGACATTCGCAGTCTATCACAGAGAATCGTCTTGAGAAACCCTCAACCACACCCTCAAGTAGCTCCTCAGAGAGGACAGAAGGGACACTTGAGTTCAAAAGGAGCAGGAGGATGCTCTTGGGAGCTTGGGTATGTTTGCTGCCTTCATTTGGTGATAGTTTCATTGCTGTGTAGGCATGTCAAGTATCAACAAACTGTATTCATTGGTGCTGATACTACATGTAAATACACCACACCAAAGCTGTAGAAAAAAGCCTGATCTACAAAATGTTAGAGATTTGGCTTTACTGACACACATTGCAAATTTTTAAAAATAGTTAACAGAACTTAACTTATGAATGCAGAAGCAAACTTGAAATTGAAAATCAGCAAACACAAACCTACAGGGCGTGGGAAGCCTACATCTTCTATTGTATGTTCATGAAGCACCTGGATAAATCCTTATGAAATATCTCCAAAAATACACCCGAAGTGTATAGAAAAATATCAATGAAAATATGTTAAAATACAGAGAGATATACAGAGATCTATTTGTATGTTTATAGATTGGACATGAGTGAGAAAGCAGACTTACTCTCATAATAATGCCAAAATTACTATTCCAGCAAAAATTGATGATTTACTTTAGCCCAACTTTCTAAAAACCATGAATGTTTTCTTTCAATGTTCACTTTGATTCTGAACCAGAGCACGTAATGTCAGACTTCTGAAATAAATAAGGATTTGTATAATTGATAATCTTGTATAATGTGATTAAAACTATAAGAATGAAGTTGCATAAAAACAGAATTCAAAATAATCAGTACAAATAATTCACATGCATATTTCACAGTACTGCACCTACGTCCATTAACAGCCACCATGAAAATTAATTTGTATTTCTGGAATATATGGTCACCAAAACAAAAGGCAAACACATAGTTTTGTAAAAACTTGATTTCTAGTATTGTAGGAGGGGATAAATGCACAATGTAATTTGTATGAATCTAGACACCAAGCTTCCGTTTTGTGCAAATAAAACCTCTCTAGAAAGCAGCCTCTGAAGTCGGTAACACTGTCATTTCCAGCTCTCACAGTTGAGGTCAGTAAAATGTGTGCTGGTGGGAAACATGCCCTGTCTTTGAGTAGCCGCTGTCTGAGAGAGCAGTGGGTCTCAGCACAAAGGACAGACACACAGATCAAAGGCACAAAAAGACAAACACCATCTAGTCACTAACTGGTAAAACCCCCTCCGTGGTGGGCATGCTTGTCACACACATCACTGAGCGCTGACATCTGTAGCTGCCTCCTACCCAGACTCTATCCACCAGGGCCAGTGGACTCAGGTTCTGACAGTCAGCTGGCCATGAGCAACGGTGGAGGAGGACAAGTTAGTTTATCCAAATGCTCAAAGCTGTGGTGGGAAAGAGGGCTTAACTAACCTGTGAGAGTTCAGCCTCATTCCCTGTGAGGGAAAAAATCCCAACAAAGATGACCTAGAAACACCCTCCTTAGCGGGCTCAGAAGACACAGAACAGACTTTTCTTTGGTTGGAGTGTTCATGTGGCATGATTCTGCCTCAGTGCAGAGTGTTCCTGACACTCGATTTTTCCAGGTCTGTGAGAATCTGGTGCACGCCCATCAGAACAAACCCACTTAAATCCATGGGGAGTTCTCAGTCTTTCTCTTTTGGGATGTGGAGGTGCTTTTTCCTGAAAGAGTGAATATTTCACAGTACGTACCTGAATTTTCTTTATATTTGGACAATTCTAAGGACATGTAGGACCTTGGACAATTCTAAGGACATGTAGGACCCTTTCTGCTTTGGGGAAATCAACACTCTGCACATTGACACTTCACTAAAGAAAGGATGACAACTTGTCCACCTCCTGGTCATGTCACTCCTAGGCATTTCCCCATTATAAACATCCCAGCAAGCTGCAGCCACTCATTTTCACATCGTCTGGGCTCTCAGGGCTCCCGTCTGCCTAGTTGGACAAAGAGTCCCTGGGGGCAGCCTCCAAGATGAGAAGGAAAGGGATGACTCAGAAGTTGCTAGAAGTCTAACAGAAATAAAAACAAAAATAAACAAATGGGACCTAACTAAAGGAAACCATAAGCAAAACAAAAAGACAATCTACAAAATGGGATAAAATATTTGCAAAAGATGAGACTGACAAGGTCTTAATTCCAAGACTATATAAACAGCTCATACAACTTAATAAAAAAAAAAAACAAACCCAATCCAAAAATGGGCAGAAGACCTAAACAAGCAATTCTCCAGTGAAGACACACAAATGGCCAATAGACACATGAAAAAATGCTCAATATCACTAATTATCAGAGAAATGCAAATCAAAACTACAATGAGGTATCACCTCACAACAGTCAGAATGCCCATCACTCAAAAGTCCACAAACGAGAAATGCTGGAGAGGCTGTGGAGAAAAAGGAACCCTCCTACACTGCTGGTGGGAATGCAGTTTGGTGCAGCCACTGCGGAAAACAGTATGTAGATTCCTCAAAAGACTGAAAACAGACTTACCATATGACCCAGCAATCCCACTCCTGGGCATATGTCCAGAGGGAACCTTAATTCAAAAACATATATGCACCCCAATGTTCACAGCAGCACTATTTACAATAGCCAAGACATGGAAACAACCTAAATGTTCATCAACAGATGATGGGATAAAGAAGCTGTGGTATATTCATGTAATGGAATACTACTCAGCCACAAAAAATAATAAAATGATGCCATTTGCAGCAACATGGATGGGCCTGGAGATTGTCATTCTAAGTGAAGTAGTCAGAAAGTAAAAGAAAAATACCATACCACTTATATGTGGAATATAAAAAAGAAACACAAATGAACTTATTTACAAAACAAAAACAGACTCACAGACATAGAAAACAAACTTATGGTTACCAAAGGGGGAAAAGGGGTGGGAAAGGAAAAATTGGGAGTTTGAAATTTGCAGATACTAATCTATATAAAGAATATGAACAACTAGTTTATCCTGTACAACACAGGGAACTATATTCAATATCTTGTAGTAATTTGATTAAAAAAAAGAATATTAAAATGAATATATGTATGTTCATATATGACTGAAGCATTCTGTTGTGCACAGAATGTTGTAAACTGTTGACACAACATTGTAAACTGACTATACTTCAATTAAAATATTTTTAAAGTTACAGGGCTATTGAATATTTTTGTTACATTAAAATTTCTGGAAATAATACAGCTCAAAGAAAAAAAAAAAGTTGCTAGAAATTAACAAACCAGAAAGCACAGAGCACAGATGACACTTCACTGTTTAACAGACCAGCACCAACCCAGTGCTGAGGCCCCACTGCTGAGTCACCACCAGGAAGGGTGCACGCACAGGAGAGCGCACCGCATGGGGACTGGACCTGAACATGCACAGCTTGAAGCAGGATCCTGACAAGCTTTCCGGGAGCCAGTCTCACTATGACTTCTAGTGAGTCAGAGTTTCTCACTTTTTAAAAAACAGCTTTACTGAGATATACTTCACACATTCCCCCATTTTAGGCATACAACTCAATGGCTTTTAGTACATTCACACTTCCTTCTTTGATGCAATAAAATAACCATTTCAGGTTTCATCCTGCCAACCCTGCTGTGTTTGGTCCAAGAGGTCGTGACAGGACCCAGATCTTGATGAGGACGCCGGTGGCCAGAGCCGCTCCAGGCTGGTCAAGAAACCTGCCCTGAGGGCCTTGGTTTGCACCAACGAAGAGTTTCCATCAAGGACCCTGTGAGAAAGCAGTAATTTAACAGCAGTGTGAAAAAGCCCAGGATAAAGGAGGAAACTCGATGCCCGATGTTTACTCACAGATGAACTTTTGTAGCCCGATGTTTACTCACAGATGTATTTTCGTATCCAATACACTCCAGCTCGTGGGGCCAGAATAGCAGCCTCATGACCTCCATGTCCTGGTCCTCTCAGGGCCCTGAGGTCCCCAGGCAGGAGGTGGGAGTGAGAGGGGAAGGGAAGGTAGGGACAGGGACAGGGATGGGGAGGGGAGGGGAGGAGAGGTGTGGGGGATGGGATTGGGGAGGGAGTGTGACAGGAAGAGGGGTTGAGGAATTGGGAGGGGAAGGGGGTCACAGAAAGAATGAGGGTCAGTCAAGCTCTTGAGGGGAGGAAGGAGGGTTCAGTCATGGGAGCAGGTCAGCAGGTCAGGAAAACAAACAGCAGGTCAAGTGGACTCTCAGGAGCAGCTGAAGGGGATGAGACGCCTCCCTCCAAGCCTTCTCCTGTCTGAACGATGCCTTAGCAACTCCAGATGCTTATACTCTCTATTGACCAATCACCTGCCTTTGCCCCTGGTCCTCACAGTGGACATTCTGAGCGATCTCACTTTTAGAATGTGCCCCACTACCTTATCCCCCACCAACTGCCATCCAACCCTGGGTCCTCTTTGCAAACTTTTCCGATCTTATGCTTTCTGGTCCTGACCAACCCGGGTCCCCCACCCCCTACTGCTGGGTGCTCCTTCCACTTCCTCCAAATCCCCAGGGTCTCCCTTGGGCAGTGGCTGAAAAACATGAGGTAAAGAATGACAGAACCAAGAGGAACCAACTGCACAAGCAGAGCGGGAAGTCTTCACTCCCCCTCGCTCAGCACTACATACAAAAGGTACACAGAATGTCCACAAGATGGAGAAGATCTTAACAGCACACATCTTAATCACACTGCCATGCCCATATGGCCATCTTTATCTGTAGTACACCTGTAGGTGACACATTAATTTTAAGTACATATGACACATGCATAAAAATAAACCCTATTATTTTTGCAAAACATATATAACTATAAATTATAATTATATATTGTCACACCCCCTACACTGCACCTGGGTGATTCACATACACCCAGGTCCAAGGAGGCAGAAACTACCTGGTGGGGCAGAAGCAAAGTTGTGCTTTGGGGCAGTACTGGCTGCAAGGGGGCCTGAGAAACCCTTCCAGGGTGGTGGGAAGACTTGGTGTCTAGATGTGTGTGGGGGGCATTCACTCAATCAAGAAATACTGAGCACATGGGGCCTGCCAGTCTCAAGGGTCATATCTGTCCCCATAAAGTGGCCAACTGCTGACAGTGAGGAAGGGATGAGATGCCTGGAGTGGCCACAGGAATCCAGTGAGAGGGCCCTGCACTAGCCCAGGCTTTGGGCCCCAGACCTGCCAGCTGCCCCCAGGAGCCCCAATTCCAGGCAAACTCCGAGGGGGACTGAGGGCAGCAGCTCCCTCCTAAGTCTCAGGAGCACCCAAAATCTGCCCACAGTGTTCTTAGTGAGAAATGGACAGGGGGCAGTCAGTGGTTTGGGACGCTCTGCCACTCACAAAGAGGAGTTGGGTGAAAACACCTGGCTCCTTACACGTCCCTCGATCCAATCTCCAGGAACCCCTTAAGCCCGCAGGGCCCTCCCTCCTTCCAGCTGGGGAGGTGGCCAGCCCTGCAGCAGACCTGGTGTTCAGGCTAGGCCACCAACTGTTCAAGGGCCACCAACAGGTCAAGGTGAGTCCGTGCTGCCCAGGAAGTAGGGGGAACAGCAGTGCAGCAGTAAGTACCAGCAGAAGCAGCCTCTGTAACAGGGCTCCTCCACTGTGAGCAGGGCTGGGGCCACAACTTGGCTGTGAGGGTGGGAGGGCTGGAAGAGGTGTGGCCCTGTGGTCCTGGACAAGGCTGGACCAGAGCCCAGGGCCTGAGTGCCTGGGGGATAGGCAGAGAAAGATAGTGCATGAGTGATTGAGAGAGAGGTGGGTGTCAAGTCCTAGAGAGGGACAGGAGGTGACAGAGGGGGACAGGGTAGGGAGAAGCAGATACAAGACAAGGCAGGAAAGAAAGAGGGAGCCAGCCCAGGGTGCATGGTGGGGGACCAAGGGCCATGGTGGCCCGACTCTGGGAAGGGGCCCAGAGTGGAGGGGGCAGAAAAGGTAGGAATCCTGGCATCACAGTCCTTCCCGCTCTAAGGCTCTGACCTCCCGGGAGCTCAGATCCCCAGGGGTCACCATAATTGCAAAGACCGGTACCTCCCACTTTTCTTGGGATTGCTGGTTCCAGCCTCTATGTCTGTCCCTGTTGGGGCTGACCTTCAGGATGGGCTGCCATTGCGGAGGAAACTCCAGAGCCTGCCCTGTGGGGAGATGACCCTGATTCCTCACAGACCCACTGAGGCTGCATTTCCAACCGCACCGTGGGCCTTCCTGGTCCCACAGCTGGGCTGCAGGTGCTGTGCTGGCACCAGGATCCCCCGGCCTGGAGGGACTGAGTCCCATCCAGGGTGAGCAGGCTTCAGGGATTCTGGGTCTCCTCCTAATGTCAACAAAAATTCCCTCCAACACTTAGGAGTTGAGACCCCCTATAAATTACCAATGAACATCAGGTCAATAGTATTGAGGTCTCACACTGAGCAATAAAATGTACCAACTGACCAAATTCAAAGTTCAGTGTTCCAATTACACAACATTCTCAATAACGCATTTTATGGGTGAGAAGACAGAGGGGGTGTGAATCACCTAAGGGTCTCAGGGGTGCCAAGTACTGGAACTTTACCTTGAACCAAGGTCTACCTTGGAAAGGGATCCACCTGGAGTCCATCTGTGACCTGCTCCCTGAGGTTCTGAGGAAGACCATAGGCTTTTCCTCGGGAAATTCTTCTTGTGATGACATTAAGTCATGCATCAGTCAGGACAAACGGTGAGGATGTGCTCACAAGTGCTCCTGTCTCTTAACAACAAGTCAACTTTGTCTCAGGAAATGGGTCTTCTATTATAATTAAGTCGGGCACCAGGGTAAGTAAAAGTAAAAACATAAAATCCATCACGCATAAGTGCTTTTTGTTTAAAATATAAATGACTTTATGAACTACAAATGGATGCACTGCATTGGTCCATGACAAACAGGACATTACATACACTCATGACAAAGAAGTGCTGTCACGAATGGCAATGTGGCGACAAGAGCAGGGTCATTTTTTAGCAGAGAAGGAGGTCCTACAGCTCTCAGTACAGAGTGGTTAAGGTTACAGTGTTTCTCCCCACTACCAAATTCTCACCACACCTACACACACACACAGGCAAATGCACATAGATCCTAAAGCGACTATCTACCTTCTGATCAGAAAAAAGATAAAAATACATGCACATACCACCTTACACCACCACACTGACCACACACAGGTCCCATAATAACCTAATTCTTCAGTTCTGTGAGCCTCTGAAGTTCCCCTCACTTGCACTCACCATCATCTAACATAAAGAAGTCACAAACAGTACTTTGTCTGATTCATTACAGTTCCTCTGGGAACTTATTTTACATCACTGCGAGCCTCAGGAGAATATAAAATTCACAACTGCAGATGGAGTTTTGGCTCAGTAGTTTTTATGGCTAAAAGCTTCCACTGACTACACAAAATTATTGGCTCTACTTTTCTCATTCTGTGCTTTCTACACCAACTGAAATTTCACTTTACATCTAATCACTGGATTGCAACCAGCGGTCTGATAGAGCGTTTTGTATATAAAGTGTGATTGTTCCTATAGGCTGCTATCTATTGATGAGCATTTTATTCTTCAGACTTAAAATTACAACTGACTTCCAACCTACGGCTTTCCATGTAACTGGAGAAAAAACAATAAAGCTTGTGCTGCCATCACTCTCCAGTGCACTGCCAGACTCACAGCTTGTCCTGTCACTCTCTGACCTCTGCTAGTAAGTGTCTGTCCAGAAAAATCAAGCCACACACATGTGACTGTGACTCTACAGGGCCAACACGCCCACCTTCTCCATTTATTTACTCTCAGTTGTCACTACTTCTCTGTTATTTGACCTAGAAATTGGCCTCCTCCTACCCCTACCCTGAGCATCTCAAAAGAATAACAAAAACTAAACTCTTCACGGCACAACCTGTAATCTCATTGCTAGTAGCTATAAGGTTAGCCTATGAATGAATTAAAGAGGGTTAGAATGAATGTATGATAATTAGTTAAAACAAAAACATTATCTTGACTCATAAAATAATTAACTTCATAATTATCAAATGGCGTTAGTCTATATTACTATCACTTTGGCATTTACAGTGTCCTTAATGGATACTAATATGTAAATCACAATTATTACCCTTATTACTACACTTAGGTGGCACAATATCATCATTACTCATTACAGCAACTGTCACCATGCTCAGCACCCATTCTGCTTCAGCTACCATAACACCTACTATCAGTGCTCCCTGCCTGTGAGGCTGCCCAGGACGATCAATAATAGCTGTGGGATCCAATGCCTACGGTACTGATTATGTACAAAGTCTTAACCTTCTTCAAGGCTAAAACCCATTATCCCAAACATTACATTAATACCATTAACATGATTATCAAAAATTATACCTTCTGACATAATACTACACCTTACGGCCTATTAACCAGCCTTATCAGCTCATTCTTCCTGAATCAACTGAGTGACATTAGCCTTCACTTTTCACTAGGCTTCCTCTCTGCTAGTGCCTCCGCTTGCATCAGCAACCTGTCTTCTTCCCCCAGCACACATAGCCAGCCCACTTCATCTATCCCAGGAATCATTTACCCCCAGAACTATATCATGACAATGCTAACCTTACTACAAATGTCCTTAGACTTTCACACCTCACAACTCATCACATTCTACAGTTTAATCAAAACAACATTAGTCAAAACCCTAATCATTTATTACCCACTGAGAAAATCAGACAAGATGATTAAATTCAGGACTTCATTTCTTATTGTATGTACTATCTGGATCATTTCCACTTGTCATTGCACCATTTTTTACCCAGAATCTTACAGGTACATTACATTTAATAATAATTCAATGCTAAACTCAGACAGCATCTACTTCTTAATCTGGTGTTTCCCCATGACTGACACGTTTAAGAGCATTTATGGTAAATATGCCCCTTTAGGACCTGCTCCTTTGGTTACCAAGAGCATAATTGGAGTTTGCATTCCTGGACCCAGAGCACCTGCAGTCATGCTACTCACACTATGCAGCTGGGGCACATCACACAGTATAATATTCAAGCTCCTGGAAAACCAGACAGCATATCCTGTCCTTGTAACCATCTTTGCAAGGAATAATCACAACGATCCCCATCTGTCTGTGCCAGAGAGACTCAGAACCGCTCCCTGCAGGGCCCCCCACCAGCCACACATACTAGGAGCTGTGGGCATCCGTGCTCAGACAGCATGAGTTCCTAGCAGTACTCCAGCCCTGACAACCACCTGCACCTTACATCATGGTCCGAACCACGCTTCAGGAACCCAGGCATGGGGCCCAGCACTGGGACTATGAGCCCCTCAGCTGGGTGAACACCAGCGGGCTTGCTGGAGCCTGTAAGAAGCTGAGACTATGCTCTTGAAAAGCCTGTGCAGAGACCCGCTGACTCCCCATAGCAGCAGGGACACAGCAGGCTGAACACTGCCTGGGGCTCTGGCCAGCTTGCAGGGGTGGCTTGGGGGGCCCCGCGGACTCCCCCAGGCTCCTGCTCCCACCCTTCATGTTCTGGTGCTGCTCCCCACTCAGGCGGAGGCTTCCACTGCCAGTGAGCGTGCACACCGTGGGAGAAAGTGGCGCTGGCCTGGATGTGGCCCTGACTCTGAAAAGACAGCCAGCAGTCACGGCCAGCTAGTGTCCCCGCACACCCTCTGCAGGGAACAGCACTAACACCAGGGCAGGGCCTGCCATCCCCAGAACTCACTTTCCTGTGCACACCTGACAGGGGGTGGGGCCAGCTCAAGGCTGCGGCCCCAGTCTCTCTGTCCCGACCTACCCTCTAGCCAAGGTGTGCACACTGCAGAAAAGGTAAATCCAGTACAGAAGGGCCGCTAAAAGCCCTCAGGCCTCAGCCACAACCCAAACCAAAGCAGAGACTGCCACCACACCCAGGAGAACCCCACTCCTACAGAGATCCTGCTCCAGTCCACAGGACCCCATGCCACCCCTGAAACAGCTGGAACAGTCACTGAGCAGAGGAGAAGCCCCTGCTCAAACCTGGAACTGGCTCCAGTCCCTCTGACTCCGGCTCTGCTGCTCCATTGCAGGGGCTGCCAGCACGTCCCGGGGGAAGAGGGCAGCCCAGGATCACTTCAGGTCCAACTCTGGGCACAGAAGGCTGCACAGGAACACACTCACACAAGGACACACTTTTAACTCTGGGACAGGTAACTTTTACCTAATTTCACAGTGATACAGAGACTTAAAATGAGAAGACAGGAATATGTTTTCAATGGAAGAATAAGAAAATAACCATAGTGAAAAGAGATAATTTACCTGACAAAGAGTGTCAAAGCAATAGTAATAACAACGAGAACTGAACTGGGAAAAAGAACAGATGAACACAGGGAGAATTTTTAAAAAGAACTAGAAAATATACAAAAAGAACCAGTCAGAGCAGAAGTGTAGGTAACATGGAAAATTAGGCAATACAGATGATACATTAGCAATCTGGATGACAGAATAATGAAAAGCACCCAATCAGAAGAGCAAGAAAAAGCATGTTACATGAGTTTAAGGGATTCTAAGCCAGCATCAAGCATAGTAACACTCACATTATAGGGGTCCCTGAAGGGAGAGAGAAAGGGTGAGAAAACATCTGATAAAATTATGGCTGAAAACGTCCCTGATCTGAAAAAGAAAATGGATATCCAGGCACAGGAATCAGAAAGTCCCAAATGAGATCAGCTCAAACAGACCCACAGTAAGACATATCAGCATTCAAAAAGTGAAATTTAAAGATAATGACAGAATTCTAAAGGAAGCAAGAAAAAAGAAAAGCATTCACAGAAAAGGAAATCCCTCATGAGCCTATCAGCTGTTTTTACTGCACTTTAAAAAGAATTTACATCTATGTACTGTTACTTGTCTCTAAAAATGTTTAGAGCTTTAGCTTTTTAAACTTACATAGTTATTAAAGGAATAAAGCCAAACACAAAATAAGAATTAATTCAAACAGATACATGAACCCCACCATTAACAGCAACACTATTTACAACTGACAAGACACGAAAGCATCCCAAGTGCCTAATGACAGACGACTGGATAAAGGAGATGCACCACACAAAGGTAATGGAACACAAGTCACACAGAAGAGAGAAGGATACTTTGCCATGTGGCCTTTCATTCATTTTTTTTTTTACTTCGAAAACCAGAATGTTATAACTGGCATAAACATTCCCACTGCATCAAAAACAACATTAAAATCCTAGAAATAAACTTAACCAATGAGGTTACCTATACTCTGAAAACGGTAAAACATTGATGAAGGAAATTGATGATACAAAGTAATGGAAAGATATCTTGTGCTCTTGGACTGGAAGCATCAACATTATCAAAATGGCCACACTACCCAAAGCAACCTGCAGATCCAAGGCAACCCCTGTCAAAACACTCAGGACATTTTTTCACAGAACTAGAACAGACAATTCCAAAATTTATGTGGAACCATTAAAAACTCCAAATTTGCCAAAGCAATCTTTTGTAGGTCTTTTTTTTTTTCTTTCTTTCTTCTTTTTCTTCTCTTTTCTTATGGTTTGAGGACTAGAGAAGTTCCTTTAACATTTGCTGTAAAGCTGGTTTGGTGGTGCTTAATACTTTCAGCTTTTATCTGTGAAGCTTTTGATTTCTCCATCAAATCTGAACAAGAGCCTTCCTGGATAGAGTATTTTTGGTTGTAAGTTTTTCTCTCTCATCACTTTACATGTCACGTCACTCCCTTCTGGCTTGTAGACTTTCTGCTGAGAAATCAGCTGATAACATTATGGGAGCTCCCTTGTATGTTATTTTGTTGCTTTTCTCCTGCTAATTTTAATGTTTTCTCCTTATCCTTAATTTTTGTCAATTTGATTACCATGTGCCTCCGTGTGTTCCTCTTTGGGTTGATCCCATGTGTGACTCTGTGTCCTAAACTTGGGTGACTGTTTCCTTTCCCAAGTTCAGGGAGTTTGAGGTTATTACCTCTCCAAAAATTTTCTCATGTCCTTTCTCTCTCGCTCCTCTTTCTGGGACCCCTATAATGTGAATGTTAGTGCTCTTCATGTTTTCCCAGAGTCCTCTTAAATTATCCTCATTTCTTTTCATTTTTTTTTTTTTTTCTGTTCTGCAATTAGTGATTTCCACTAATCTGTCTTCTAGCTCACTGATTCATTCTTCTGCCTTATTTAGTCTATTCTTGGTTCCTTCTAGTGTGTTAGATTGTTAAAATCATTTCAGTGATTTTATTTTTTAAGTCTGTTTGGGTTCTTTATACTTTCCAACTCTCTGCTAAAAATTTCACTGTGCATTTATACTCCTCTTGAGTTCTCTGAACATCTTTGCCATCTTTAAACTTTTTCTCAGATAAACTGTCTATTTCCTATTCACATTTCTTCTTCTGAGGTTGTACCTTGTGCTTTGGCCTGGGAAGCACTCCTCTGCCACCTCATTCTGTCATCTTTCTATTTGTATTTTTAGGTAGGTTAATTATGTTCTCGACCTTGGAGAAGTGGCCCTATGTGGGAGATGTCCTATGTGTCCCAGCAGGACACTCCTCTCTTGTCAACCAAGGGCCAGGGTCCAGCTGGTCCCAGTGTGGAATCTGGCCTGTGTTTGTGGATTCCTTCCACAGGCTTTGGGATTGTTTTCTTCCTTCTGGTATCTGCTCCCTGTTGGATGAGGCTAGACTAGAGGCTTATACAGGTTTCCTGGCAGAAGAAATCAGTGCCTGTCCACTGCTGAGTGAAGCTTGTTCCTGGACCTCTGGTGGGTAGGGTCATGTCGAGAGGTATTTTTGGCTCAGGAAGCCTGCTAATGGGTGGAGCTCTGTTCCCACCAAGTATGTTGTTTGCCCTGAGGCTTCCCAGCACTTAAGCCTACAGGCTGTTGCCTGGGGCTAGGTCTTGGTGTTAATGATCCAATCAAGGTGTCAGCCTCCAGGAGAGCTCATGTAGATGAACACTCCCAGAATGTCTCCCATCAGCTTTTATGTCCCCTGGGTGAGCTGCAGCCATCCCCTAAGTCATCAGAAGACCTTCCAAAACCAGGAGGCAGGTCTGGCCCAAGGTCCTATGAAGTCACTGTCTCTGCCTTTGAACCTGGTGCACATGAGATTGCGTGTATGCTTACTAAGAGAATGAAGTCTCCATTTGCCCCAGTCCCATGGGGCTCCTAGAGCTAAGCCCCAGCGGCCTTCAAAACCAGATGTCCTGGGGTCTCCTCCTCCTCCCAATGCCAGAACACTGGGGAGCCTGACATGGGGCTTAGAACTTTCATTCCTGTTTAAGGGTCTTTGTGACTTATTTTTCAGCTTGTAGGTTGCTCACCCTGGGCTGGTATGGGGCCCAATTATATTGCAAGAACACCCTTCAGACTGTCCTGCTGGCTCCTCTCTTTATGTTTACAGTTGATGATCTTTTTTGCTAGGTTTGCCCTTTTATCCTAAAATTTACATGGAATCACAAAAGACCCAGAATTGCCAAAGCAATATTGAAGAAAAAGAATGAAGCTGGACAAATGACCCTCCCAAACTTCAGACTATTCTACAGAGCTGCAGTAATCAAAACAGTGTGGTACTGGCATGAAAACAGACATATGGATCAATGGAATGGAACACAGAGCCCAGAAATAAACACACGGACCTATAGTAAATTAATCTTCAGCAAAGGAGGCAAGAATATACAATGGAGGAAAGAGAATCTCTTCAGCAAATAGTGTTGGGAAAACTGGACAGCAGCATATAAATGAATGAAGTTAGGACACTCCCTCACACCATATACAAAAAATAAACTCAAAATGGCTTAAAGACTGAAATACAAGACATGACACCATGAAACTCCTAGAAGAGAACATACACAAAACATTCTTTGATGTAAACTGTAGCAATGTGTTCTTAGGTCAGTCTCCCAAGGCAAGAAATAAAAGCACAAATAAACAAATGGGACCTAATCAAACTTTTAAGTTTTTGCACAGCAAAACAAACCATAAAGGAAATGAAAGATAAATTATGAAATCAAAGAAAATATCTGCAATCAATGCGACCAAAAAGGGCTTAATTCCCAAAATATACAAATGGCACATAAAACTCAGTAACAACAACAAAAGATTGACCCAAACCCCAAAATAGGCTGAAGAGCTAAATAGTCATTTCTCCTAAGAAAACTACAAATGGCCAACAGGCACATGAAAAGATGCTCAACATTGCTAATTATTAGAGAAATTCACATTAAAACTACAATGAGGTATCACCTCACACCACTCAGAGTGGCCATCATTAAAATGTCTACAAGTAACAAGTGCTGGAGATATTGGGCAAAGGGAACCCTCTACACTGTTGGTGAGACTGTAAATTGGTAAACCACTATGGAAAACAGTATGGAAGTTCCTTAAAAAACTAAAAGTTGAGCTACCATGTGATCCAACAATCCCATTCCTGGGCTTACCCAGAGAAAACACTAAATTTGAAAGACACATGCGTCTCAATGTTCAAGCAGCACTATTTACAACAGTGAAGACAAGGAAGCAACCTAAATGTCCCTTGTCAGATAAATGGATAAAGAAGTGTTTTATATATACATCTATGTATACATACACACACACACTAGAATACTACTCAGCCATAGAAAAGAATGAAATGATACCATCTGCAGCAACATGCATGGACCTAGAGATTATCATAGTGAGTAAGTTGGTTAGATAAAGACAAATACCACATGGTATCACTTACATGTGGAATTTAAAATATGCCACAAGTGAATTTATTTACAAAACAGAAACAGACTCACAGACATAAAAAACAAACTTATGATTACCAAGTGGAAAGCAGGAAGGGGGAAAAATTAGGCATTTGGGATAAGCAGATACAAACTACTATAGATACAAACTATGACATAGAAAATAAATAAAATATAAGGTCCTACTGTATAGCACAGAGAAACATTTTCAATATCCTCTAATAAATCATAATGAAAAAGAGTATGAAAAGGAATATATATATATATATAACTGAAGGACTATGCTGTACATATTCAAACAAAATTTTATTATATGATTTAAGCCATTATGTAAACATAACAGAATAATAGTAGACTATATTGGAAAATGCAAGACTGGTCAAAATTCAAAAATAACTGTGTAAATTATCCCACTAGCAGAAAAGCACAATGAGAAAATAATGATTAAGTAGGATAAATGTAAAAAGGTATTTAATAAAATTCATCGACTAGTCATGAAAATAGCTCCCGGCAAAACTATAAAAGGAAGCAACTTTCATTACAAAGTGAAAATAATCAAAACAGTGTGGTGTTGGCTTGGGAACAAACACACATATCAATGGAACAGAACAAAGCTTATAAATGAATCCATGCATATATCATCAATAATTTATGACAAGAGAGCCAAGAATACACAATGGAGGAAGGACAGTTTCTTCACTAAACCGTGTTGGGAAACCTGTATAGCTATGTGCAAAAGAGTGAAAATGGACCCCTATCTTAGTGCCATACACAAAAGTCAACTGAAAATGTATGAAGGACTTGAATGTAAGACCTGAAACCATAAAAGTACTATAAGAAATCATAGGCAGCAAACTCCTTGACATCAATCTTGGTGGTGAATTTTTGGATTTGACACCAAAAGCAAAGGAAACAAAAATAAAGATAACCAAGTGGGATCATATCAAACTAAAAAGCTTCTGCACAGCAAAGGAAATTAACAATAACGTGAAAGGGGAACTTTAAACGGGAGAAAAGAACTGCAAATAATATAACTGAAAAGGGCTGATATACAGAATATATTTTTTAAAAAGCTTCTAGAACTCAATAATGACGACAAAAAGAAACCCAATCTAATTGAAACATGAAAAAGATCAATATTATTAATCATCAGGGAAACATAAATCAATACCACAATAAGTTATCACCTCTCATGTGTTAGGATGGCAATTATCAAAAAGACAAGACATAACTAGTGTTGGCAAGACACGGAGAAAAGGGAAACCTGTGACTGTTGGGAATGTACATTAGTGGATCCACAACGTAAAACAATATTGAAGTTTTCCAAAATATTAAAAATAGGGCTAATATATGATAATAGGGCTAATAGGGCTAGCAATTCCACCCTTATTTATCTGGAAAAAATGAAAACACTAATTTGAGAGGAGATCTGCATCCCCATCTTCACTGCAGCATTAATTACAGTAATCAAGATACAGAAACAACTGAAGCGTCCATCACTGGATGAACAAAGAAAATCTGCTATGCCTGTATATATGTATAACAAAATACTATTAAGTCATTAAAAATAATGAAATCTTGCTATTTGCATCAACATGGATTGACCCTGAGGGTGTTATGCTAAATGAAATAAATTAATAGTAATAAATAATACACATAAATAAATAATAATAAAAAAACAGAGATAAACATGCATGACTTCACTTATAGGTGGAAACTAAGTAAGACAAAACCAAATAAGCTCATAGATACAGAGAACAGACTGGTGGTTGCCAGGTGTGAGGAGAGGGGCAATACTGATGAACGAGGCCAATAGATAAAAATTTCCATTTACAAAATAAATAACAGGGGGTCATGACACACACAGCATGGTGACTATAAGTAATAACACCATATAAAATATCCAGTATTACTAAGGAAGTAGATTCTCATCACAAGAAAAAAAATGTGTAAGTATATATAATGATGGATGTTAAGTAAACTTAGTGTGGTAATCACTTCACAATAGATATAAATATCAAATCATTGTTATATACCAGAACCTAATATAAAGTTATATACCCATTATATCTCAATAAAAGCAAACAAACAAACAAAAACACTATGCAACCTGTAAAAGGATATATTTGGGGTAATGTGAAAATTTAGCAGCATTGGTAGTAGTAGTAGTAGTAATAGTAATAATGATAATAAATAGTAATGCTGGGCACTTCCTTTAGTGATCATTGTGCTAAGGGCTTAATTCACATTACCTCACTTAGAAGACAAACAATCATAAAAAGGTCTGTTATCAGATCATTTTACAGAGAATGAAACTGTGGCTTGAAATAGTTAAGCAATTCTTCCCAAGACAGCCAGTGGCAGAGCCAGGACTCAGACCTGCCTTTCAAGTAGCTAAAACTTGGAACCAGAACATAAGGACACAGACTTTCATCCTACTAGACTACGTTTGCTACTTAATCACTTCTGATCCTGGCCACTTCACATCTCTGAACTTCAATTTTCATTTATATACAGAACTTAGGATATGAAAACCTGCATTGCCTATCCTGCAAAGTTGGATTGAGAAAGAATGGGGTTAACACTGCTTTGAAAATTATAATTAGTTATACAAGAACAAGGAGGACAGGCCGTGGTCACAGCGCAGCGGCAGCACCAGCCACAGCAGCCGCAATGAGAGCATCAGCACAGGCGAGTTCTGGTCTCTGCACAAGATAAGACTGGACACTCCATTGTTCTTAGGCAGCTTCCTGCTAAATCAAAATACCTAAATGAAGCTTAAATGAAGTACAGCATATCCAGAATCAGCTCTTTAAAGTGCTGAGGGTTTGAGTGTGTGTGTTTCTGTTTTGCTACATAGAGGAGGGCTGCTACTATTAACTCTAAGAATACAGCAACTGTCTAATTGTGGTTCTCTAAGAGATGTATATTCTGGGTCCTATTCTTGCAATTTCCGGAGTGGGTGAGGAAGGTGGGCATGGCAGGGGATGGGCTTACTCTATGCACAGTAATGTATGTCTGCACTAACACCCCATTCTGATGAGTCAGCACAAACACTTCAGGATAAGCAATGTTGGAATAAAGAGAAGGCATTCTGCACCAGGAATTAATTTTCTTAAGAGTCCAGGTACAGGACTTTTAAGGTATAGCCGAAACAGCACAGGAGAGGAACATAAAAAGACAGCAAGTTCTTGCCTTTTGTTCAAAAACAAAAGTGACAATTCCATTCTGCTTTACAGAAGCAACTGTGCAGCCAGGTCCTGCAGGCGGCTGCAATTATCCAGGTCACTTCAGCTGTAGTTACTTCTCCCCCTGTGGTAGAACTCTAATAAAGATTGCCATCTTTATTTATTTACCAAAAGAAATTCCATGAACAGTATTGTCCATATTCTTTGGAAGGAAATAGACTGAAAACTGGCTTTTTACTAGACAGAACTAGAAAGTGAGGTGCAGAGGGAGGAAATAGAAAAATGAATCTAACATGAGGGAGCATGATTAATCCAATAATATTTAGAATCCAGGCAGGAAGAAATAATCTCAGAGAACCACAAACTAGAAAACAAAAAGCAAAAGGAAAGAAGGCAGCGTCCTGAATCTGATTATCTAAGTGAACTGACAATGGAATAGAAAAGAACAAATCTGACTCCATATTAGACCTGTTCCTTTGACTTTAACCCTGTGTTGTTTCCTAGGCTTAGTCTTGCTGGTTCTGCACCTTTTGTAAAACAGTGTTGCCAATAGGGTGAAATATACATGAGAGCCTGTTCCCAAGGCTTTGACCTTTAAGGATATTAACACTTATCCATTTCATATAAAGATAACAAGTTGCAACATAGAAAATAACACTTGTTTGGTTGGACAGTTTACAGGGACAACAGGATCTGAATCACATGCACAGCTGCAAGAACATGGATTCCAAGAACAAAGAATTCATACATCAAGAAATTTGCAACAACCAAGCATTCCCTTTCCTTGTTTTAGTATAAAAGGAGCCTGAATTCTGACTTGGAGAAGATGGTTCTCCAGGACATTATTTGGCCATCTTCTTGGTCAGCCAGCTTTCTGAATCAAGTTGCTATTCCTTGCCCCAACACCTCGTCTCCTGAATTATTGGCCTGTCATGCAGCAAGCAGAGAAAGTTTGGACTTGGTATCAATAACAATACAATTATTATGCAAATATTAAAAGTGTTTTCTCTGTAACCAGAACCAGATGCCAGCTTTCACCCCTTCTATTCAATACTGTACTGAAGGCAGTCAGATATAATTCAATAACAATAATAACAAAATAGGAGGCATAAAGGTCAAATTTTAAGCAAGAAAACTGTCACTGTATGTGCATGGCATTATTATATGCATGGAAAATCCACCATAATCCAAAGACATTCACAATTAGTAATGGAATTAAAGCATGGTTACTGGATTGAGGATCAGTATGTAAAGCGAACTGGATTATTCTGCATGAGTAAGAAACAAACAAAAAATAAAATTAACCTGCAAACACCAAACTATGCAGACTATGCAGTATATGCAGGAGAAAATAATCAATAAATTAACTTATACCACATTAAAAAAATTCTTCAGGCCTCATGGGGCCTGGCTGGCCACCCCTCGGGGGCCGAGAGGTCTCCCCAGCCAGGCTGGGTCCAGCCCAGGCTGTGGGGCACTGTGTGCAGTCTAGCAGGGGCCCAACATCGGCCTCCCTGTGCAGCTGGCGCTGGCACCACACTGGCCCTTGTCAGCAGGCCTCTGGTGCCTCTGAGCCCAGGGCCTCCGGGTAATAGAACTTTTAAAAATAGTTCTTCAGTCGATGTAAGAAAAACACAAGGAACCAACAGAAAAGTGAGCAGACAATCTGAAAAAAAAATAAGCCCAGGAGTTCTGACAGACATCCTGAAATGCAACTCACCTGATGCCAGTCCAGGTGAGAGGATCCCAGCAGGGCCCCAGGACAGGAGGCCAGGAGGCAAGACCACCAGGGAGGTGACAGTGCCCCCTGCTCAGGGCCCAGAACTTGCAGCAGGGGCTCCAGGTCTCCTGCCTCAGCCTTGGCCCCCACTGCACCATCAAGCACAGCCCCACATCACCACCCCCAAGCCGGGGAGGATTCTGATTGTCCAGGTCAGAGAAAGTCATATAAAATGTGACTGTCACACAACAGTCAAGGACTCAACTGTCCTAAAGAAGAAACCATAACTTCACCCTCCAATCAGGCAAGAGGTTACAAAATGCTCAAATGAATTTCAGACTCACATATTCATCAACTGGGTCACCAATGGTGGGAGCAAAAATGACCCTATGTGACTGAACTGGCCCATCAGCATGATCCCAGGGTATGGACAGGCTGTTTGTTGTCTCCCCAAAGACTCTCAGATTCCTCGGTCCACTGCAGGGTCCTAAATAAGTCAACACAATAGAGTCAGAGGCCTGTCTGTGAGCAGGTGCACATGGGGGTGGAGGGAGGGGTGTAACAGAACTGTAAGCAGGTCAGAGCGACTGCACAGGGATGTCACCACTGTCTGGGGTGTGTGCTCCCTTGTGATAAAATCCACATCTCCTACAGTTCTCACTTGGACCCAAAAACAGTAGAAAGTTCTCCATTCAGAGCTTTTCAGGCAACAGAGGCAATACATATTTCAAACAAGTTTCCCTATAATGAAATGGGATCTTAAAAAACAAAAAGGAAAGAAAGAAAGAAAAAGGGAAGAGAAAAAAAGTTAACACTACCTCCATCTTGTCTGAGCTTCCAGAAGGGGCCCAGGTGATTCTGTACAGAGAAACACAGCGGAATCTCTGTGACCCCACGTCCCTGTGAGACTCTCTGGTCTTACTTCAGTATCTGCAGGTGTGCTGGGGCTGGCACAGTGCCTGCCATGAGGAAAGGCAGGATGACATTTTTGGAGGTGACCTACAAACTGCATTTAATGAAACTTGCTCTATTTTCATGGACACGAGGAAACTGGCTGATGCGTGGCTTAGAACCAACTATCTTACCAATTCAGTCCATTTGAAAGTTAAATATGAGACAGGGCTCTGAAAACTGCAAGCATTTTATGGATGTAATAGGTTACTATTTATATTCTACTAAAATGGTGATTTTTTTTAAAAAAGCTTGCATTTAGTCACTCAGTGGTTCTTAATCACTTTGCCCCTCACATTTTTGGGGGAATTTAAGAAAAACTATGGACTCCTCCACACGACAATACACATTAAGTGCAAATTTTAGCCCACAATATAGAGAGAGCATGGGCCTTCGGGGTCCATAAAATGTTCTCATCTAAGTAATTCACATGTAAGCCTTGCCTATAGATCACTCACCTTAAACACAACGTGCCGCTGACCATACTGACTCTATCCAGAGACAGGAATAGCCCTGCAGTGCTGGTGTCAGCTGAAATCCCAATTAAGAGCCCTGCTACTGACCAGCAGTCTACTTAGTTTGCAGCTCAAGCCATCTGGAATGTCTGCCACCAGTTCCAAGCTTTCATTGTCGATTATTTCTCTATCTCCTGGTAACGAAAGCCAAATACACAAAACTCAAAAGCCATCAAAATACTTGTTTCTAATCTTTATAATGAAAATGAGATCAAGAGACTGGTACCACTTTCACAAGCACAACTGCAAAACAAACAAACCATAAGGAATGCACTTTGGATGTATCTGAAAGTTCTTAGGAAATCTTAAGGATTACAAACGTACATTGAAAGTATCCATTTGGTATATAAAATGACCTGCTTCCACTGGTCTTTCTTCCTGACTTTGTCTTCTCTTGACCACTCCTGCTATTTTTATGAAAAACCTGTCCCTCTGCTCATGTGGATACATTTCCATCTCTAGCCAATACCCTTCTGGGTAAGAACTGATGCCAAGAAGGCAACTGAAGTTGCTAAGACATATTACCTGGCCAGAAAAGATCAGAAGTGGGTACTGGCTGATGTTCAGAGCAGGCTGTGACACCTGACAAGATGTCTTAAGCATGGATACACAGCTGGGCACCAAAGGAGAAGTTTCTAAGCCTCATGAGCCTTGCTGGATAGGAAGGAAAGGTTCCAGGCTATAGCTCTGATCCCACCACTAGCTTCCTGGGTGAGGCTCAGCAAGTCATTTAACTTTTTTAGACCTGTGCTGTCCACCATAGGAGCCACCAGCCACATGTAGCCATTGAGTACTTGAAATGTGGCATCTGAATTGAAATGTACTATAAATGTAAATTAATATACTGGATTGCAAAACAATTATTACCAAAAATATGTGAAATATCTCATTAATAGTAATGATACTGATAAATGTTACAATGCTAATATTTTGGATATACAGAGTAAAACATAACACATTATTAAAATTCATTTTGCTTTTCTCTTTACCTTTTCTAATGTGGCTACTAGAAAATTCTGAGTTACCTGTGAGGCCTCCATGGCTATTTCTTAGGAACCTAGCTGGTTCCAGACCTCAATTTCTTAACCACTATTGAATTAGGAAATTATGTGCTGAGCACTGGGCCAGAAACTGGAGACACAAATTGAGCAACATAAACATGTCTCTGCCTTCATTAGGAGGGGAAAATCCAATAGATAGAAAAAGATCAACAGGCAATGATAACTGGGTTCCCTACTATGCAAGCACCATGAGAGGGAGATAGGGACACCTCTTTCCTTGAAGTGGCCTCAGAATGGAGCAGAGAATGCAGGGCCCGGGCAGGGGCCCAGCATCTCCCCCACATTGCCACTGCAGAAGTCTGCCCTCCCTCTGAGAGCCACATGCCTCACCTTCCTTACATGATCTCAGGTACTGTTACCTCTGCAATGAAATCACAAACTAAGGGTAAGGATGCTTAGATTTTCCTAGCCCTGACAGCACTTTACATATAGGAAGATCTCAAAACATTTGATAACTACTGCATGGTTTCCAGAGACAATGTCCAACATACATCAAGAATATTCTTGCTCCCCACCCCTCTCCACACACACACACACACAGAGCTGTCAAGTACCTGGAAAATGAATGAGTGACAGTGGCAGGTAGAATAGTAGGAGAGAAATTATCATAAAAGGAACAGACACAAAGATAGAAGATGGGAAGAAAATAAGCAAAAAACAGTCTAGGAACCCAAACATTATTAAACCTGGGCAAAAAAAATAGCATGAAGAAATGAAGTAACAAAGGAGGTTCAGTGACATGCGCACATGGTGTTGTTTCCCAATGATCAATGAAGTGCGAGCGCAGCTCATGGGTGCTTTCCTGAGCAGTCCCTGGGGGAGCCCCCTCATCACACCCTGCAGAAACGCTGACTGTGCACATGGTCTGTGAGAAGAGGTCTTCAAGTGGTGTGCTGGCCCATGACCTGTCCACCTATAAGACAGCCAAAAAATGCATGGACCTGAGCAGTGTCTGGCACCACTGTCTGGTAAATGATGGCCTAGGAATTCAAACAACCAAATCGTTTCCCCTGCCTCCCTTCACATCACTGCCTTATTCCTCTCAAGAGAAATTCTCCCATTAGCTTATTTATTACACACAAGAAATGAGACCCCATGGTCATTGTACTGCTTTTGAAACTGAACCCTGGAAAGAAATGAACATGTTCATGTGTATAAATGAGCTTCTGGACAATCCAAGGGAGCAGCACAGTGCATAACTGGGTGCTTACAGAGACTATCTCTAGCTTCCAAAAATGCCTCTGAGATCCTCACATGAACGGTCCCTCTAGCAAATATGTTTTAAGTCCATTTGCAGCTGAAGCCCCTCGATTTGCTCCCACTTGGAAGCAGGTTGTCATGGATACAGCCCCAACATCATCTCAAAAATGCTCAGTGCCAAGGCACACTCCTCTAACATTCTATTCATACTTTCCTTTCATCCTATTCAACTTCAACTGTCTTGTCCTTTTACCTGACAACCCCCCACATTTTTCCAGCATCCCCTTGCTAGCTTTCATTTTTAGAAACATTATTATGACAATTTTTAGTCATTCATAGATGGCAGAGCGCCATAATAGGCATCTGGATGACAGGGAAACACCATCTAGATTCCATAACTCTTCATCTACTAAGGGATGATGTTTTTGAGATTAATATCACACAGCAAACCATTTTTAAACAAAATGTGAGGCAGCCCAATATATTATCAATATTCAAAGAATATTATTAATATATAATAGAACAAGTTTTCAACACTAGATCAATGAAATGACAAGTATGCAAAATATGCTATCATTTAGGCTTGCTTAGGTTATTCTGCTAAACCTACTAGGAAAACAAGTATTTCTAAACCCATTCTAATCTCAACCTACCTCTCTGACAACCTCTTCTGGTGTTTTGTAGCGGACAATATATTTATGCACTTTTCCAGGTGCAGGTTCCCACAAGACATTCCTGGTGCTGTGAGTCATGTCACAGAGTTTCAGGCCTCGAGGACTGGGCAAAGGCCCTGGAGATGGAGGACAAATTAGGTCCAGATGCGGTTCTCAACCACAAAGCTCTAAAGCACCCACACAAGCTTTCAAGAAGTTGTTTGGAGAAAACTTAAAGGTGTGCAGCAGAGTAACAAACTGGTTATGACACAAGCACCATGATTCTACCAGATACAGCTCAATTCTTCTTAAGAAAGCTTCTTAAAAATAGAGTAAATTTAAATTTTTATTTCAACTCTAACTTCTCTATGTTAAATTTCTTCTACTCTATTTAAGTAAGTCTTATTTGTTGCTCAGCTATAATAAAGCATAATTCATTGTTAAGTGTATAGCTCATATTTCTTTACCAGATAGTTACAGCAGTTAAGAAAGAAATCAAAATCAGTGATACACTACCTTAAGAATGTGATAGAAAAACAAATGGTTACAAGAGTGAAGATGAGCTGAAGTTCAGCACAAAAGTCTAAACGGTTGGAGAAAATCCCCATGAAATATCCACGATGTATTTGTGGTATAATTTCTGTACAGTAAACTACACATATCTTAGATGCACAATTTGATGAATTTTGACAGATGTGGACACCTATGAAGCCACCACCACAATCAAGAGACCTAAAATTTCCAGTGGGAGTTTGAAATTTGCACCTCTGTGAGATTTCCTTCTGCTCTCTGAGACATCTCTCACTCTTTCTAGCTGCCTGTTTGACCAATTTCCTTAGTCTCTCCTTTCAGCTCGATGCATCTCTCTTTCTGAATCTCTGTCTCCACCTCCATCCCTTCAATGTTTTCATCTCTGTGCCCTCCCATCCTCTGCTGTTGCAGTCCAGCCCCACATCCAAATCTAGAACCACATTCATCTCTCATCCCACCATGACTCTTGGGACTTCTCTCCCAGCACTCCCAGAACATGTCTCCACCCTTGGCTGGCTCCCCACTCTTCCCATCTGCCACCACTCCATTCCTACAGACCCCCAGCTCCTGACAGGACCCAACATATAGAAGACAATTACTTGCTGTCAATGAGTGTCTCCTGCCCCACCTTGCAGGTGCCTCTTTTCTGTCTCACCGTGCTCCTGTCTCATCCCCTTCCCCCACTGAAGGCTCTTTCCAACATCTTAATTTCCTTAGAAATGTGAGCTGAGACTCATGACATTTAAGCCAGGTCATTCATCCCAGTGTACCCACCTCAAGAAGCAAGAAACAAAACTAGGCAAGGCAAGGGTCTAGATGCAATCACTGTCACTTTTCAAGAAAAACCACCTAAATGCTAGGGAAACAAACCAGGAACACAAAAGGGCTGAACACACACACAAGAAGTGCAAACCATGAAGGAGTTCGTGTCCTCCGTGCTGTCTGTTATTCATTCCCAACACCTGAGCACAGGACTGGAGTGTCCTAGATGATCAGTATGTTTTGACGTTGAGTTAGTTGATTAATCTACTTAACTGAAAGAGACTATTCATATATGCCATAGAGTTTCTACTTCAACAAGAATGTGGAACATCTTGATCTTAAACTTAGTATCTTCCACCAAAACTGCACTCACCCAACATTCCCATCTTGCCAGTGCTATACACCATCTTTTGTGGATCTACAACATCAACTGTAAGATGCTCCATTCCTTTCTGTCTTATTCCCCTTTTGACAACTCACCAAGAACAATTGTAAGACACCACTGACTATAAGATACATCTCAAAATCAGGAATGCTTAATATGGAAAGATAAATGCAAATCCTAGAACCAATGTAAGATGCTGCCACAAGGCTAGAAATTGTCTTAATTCTCAAATTTGACTGCAGTAAGTAATCACCCTGTAACTTATCTATAAATTGTCAAATTATTGTTGGCATCATCAAGTAAAAAGAAAAAGCCTAATGAACATGATGTTCACAGCAACAAGGGAAGAAGGAAAACCAGTGATGTCTTACAGGTGACCTCCCTTGTGCTGATAGGTTCGCTGGTGAGGTCACAAAGGATGGCCTGGACCATGACAGTGTACACAGTGTTGGGAAAGAGCCCCCTCAGCAGCACGCAGTTCACTCTCAGCCCCACTCGCATCTGCAGATGGACAAGCCGAAGGGAGTAAGATGCTCAAATTACACTAATTTGTAACCACTAGATTTTGTTTTCTTTTCCATTATAGTTTATCAAAAGATATTGATTACACTTCCCGTGTATACAGCAGGCCCTTGTTGTTTTGTCTCTTTTATATATAGTAGTGTGTATCTGCTAATCCCAAACTCCTCATTTATCCCTCCCCTCTTTCCTGTTTGGTAACTGTAAGCTTGTTTTCAGCACCTGTGAGTCTGTTTCTGTTTTGTAAGTTCATTTGTATCATATTTTAGATTCCACATGTAAGAGATATCATACGATATTTATCTTTCTCTGTCTGACAGTTCAGTTAGTGTGATAATCTCTAAGTCCATCCATGTTGCTGCAAATGGCATTATTTCATTTTATGGCTGAGTAATATTCTATTGTATATATATATCATTTCCTTATCCATTCATCTGTCCATAAACATGTATGTAACACAACTTTTATTTTTCATTTCTCTGAACTGCTTTTCCTTTTTCATGCTAATGATTGCTACGATGTGTCATGGGCCACAAATCTAACCTGTTTTTCTATTTCACATGTAAAGATATAAATGAGTTCATAAATCACTGCTGTTTCATGGAGACTCTAAAACAGTGAGGTCTTAGGAAGACCCAATGATAAAGAAAACAAACATCTCCCACCTCTTTGGGTTTGGTCGGTTCTATGGCATTGATGGGTTCATATAACAAGGTGTAGCCAGTAGCCCCTCCCACTGGCTGCCACTGGACCTGCCTGGTGGTAGAGCCAACATCATAAAGATTGAGGCTGACTACAGGGACTGGCACTGTAGGAATGTAAAAGCAGACATCAGTCGAATTCCTCTTACTCTGCTCATTTTTCAATTGTTGTCTCCCACTTAATTATTGATAGTCTGTATGTACTAAATAGAGAAAGGGTTGCTGTGAGAAATCAGTGGGAGTTCGTACAATCCTTTCCTTTCCAAAAAACAAAAAAAACAAAAAACCTTCAGGCTCATTGTTTATCTCCACCTCATACTCAGGGACTTCATGTTATAACTATTTCACAGAGAAAAGAAGTTTAAACTTAAAACACCATTCCAGTGGTCCATATGGCAGCCAAAACAGAGACCAACCTCCTGAGATTTTGATCTCTTTTTCTGGAACATCTTTAAGTTGATTTTTGTTCTTCAATCAGAGAATTTCATACATAAAAAACCAACACAGTATTTCATTTCATCCTTCTTTTTTAAAAATTTTAAACAAGGGTGCCATATACCAGTAAGTGAAACTTAGGGGATGATGGGCTTTTTGAAGATCAGCCCATGAAGCAGAGTAAAAGTTTACAGTCTCCTCTCCATGTAACACCCACAGAGCTTTCTATTTTTTTGTCTGAAGATTAAGTTTAAAGTTTTAAGGAATTATCAGATTAACCCTGCCCATTATGAAATACATTATTTCTCACCTCTGTTGATCTAATATGAAAGGAAATAAGAGAAGAGATAAGGGCCTAGGAGACTGGGCAGTGAGTAGTCAATTCTTGCCTTGGAAAGAGTTACGCCCACTCCTTCCTCTTACGAGTGGCCTCCCTCCTTCCCAGAGACCAGCCAAGAAGATGGGAGGAGGAAAGGGTGTTTTCACATGGCCTCAGAAACCCTATTGGGAAGAGAAGTGAGGAACATCTTGCCCAAAAGCTCTACGCAAAGCCAAAGCCATCAGAGCTTCTCTAGCAAAGGCCAGAGTCCAAACGGCAGGGGGGAAAAGGGGAGATCTCACTGCCAGCATGAAGATCTGGCCACGTGCAGCACTGAACCCGGTCACTCTTGCACAGCTGCTCTCCCAGACAATTGTAGACCCACACCCCACACGGTCTTTTCCCTTAAGAAGTGGAGAACTACTTGTAGATTGGTCATGGTTAGAGTAAAAGCCATATAATTTAGGTGTCTAACCAAATGAGATTTTGGGTGTTGACAGCTCTGATTTCATTAATAAATTATAAGTAATTCTAAAAATGTTAAGAAAAATAGTGGATAACTGAGAAAGTTACTTTTCCCCATGAGAAATCTGTAGCCATGACTACCCATTCCACCACTGGGGCCCCGTGATGGCAGGACCAGCCAGTAAAAGCAGAAAACCACAGGGTATTTATTGAGCATGAGCAGCACATTCAGTAAATGTGCGCTGAATGGATATTGAAAAAAGGAATGCTTCGGAAGGCTGACAAAAATCCCACATGGACTTTCACCTCTTTATCTTAAAAAATAAAACAAGGAGAAGATCTTTCTTTAAAAATCAGACTTACAGGTTTTTCTGTGTCCTTCAGCCTCTACCACTGAAGACATGTCAACAACACACTCGGTGTCGGGATTCAGATCTTTCAGGACTGCGCTACTTTCCAATCGGTTCATGTAAAACTAGGGGGAAAGTTAAAAAATAAAAACAACTTATGTTATCATTGCTTCCCTCTTTTCTACTACAATTGCATTGAAGTGGCTACTGCAGCGAACTTTGAAATTAGATTTTAATGAGGCTCTTGTCATTTGTTTTTGGAAACCACCAGATTACAGTGAGATCTTGGACAATTCACACAATTTATTCTCCCAGCTGCTGCTTCCTTACCTGTAAAATGTGTGGGTAAAACTAGATCATCTTCCATGTCCCCTTCCTCCTCTATGATCTTGTATAAATTCATGGATAAATTAAGCATCCTCTAATAAAATTTTAATTAAAAATTGTATTGCTACTATGCAACTCCCAGAAACTGTAAGAATTTAAGTCAAGCACTTTCCCTCTAATTAAGCCCAAACAGAAGTGCCTGCTTACCAAGAAATGGAAAGCACCCTGGACTCAGTTCAGCCCCCTCTCCATCCCTCTTGCTCCTCACCCAGCACTGTTCTCAGAGCCCTGAGGAGGAGGCCCTGAGCTCTCAACTAGGAAGGGGGTGCTGTAGGAGGTGTCTACTCACTGCTTGCCATTCCCCTCCTGAGACTGGAGGATTTCACCTTGTATCTACCCACGCTGTCAGAAGGAGGTGCCAGCTCACTCTCAAAGAACAATGCATTCACTCAGAAATGACTAGGTTAGAAGGTGCTTCCAAGTCACCTACTCATGGAAATAAAGTGCATATGCTTTCTCCGTTGTTAAGTAAGGTAATGACATTTAAATTAGGTTGAAAATAGGGGAGGGTATAGCTCAGTGGTAAAGCATGTGCTTAACATTCACAAAGTTTTGGGTTCCAGCCCCTGTACCTCCATTAAAATAAGTAAATAAACCTAATTACCTTACTCATGAAAAAAAATTTTTTGTCATACTTTAGAAAAATAAAAAAATAAATTAAGTTGAAATGACTTTCCTCTCTATATTTCAAGCTTATAAACATATTCTTTCACATACTAAGTAGTCACAGTAAGTCAGTTTAGAGGCCCAGTCCCAGAAGTCCTCTCTGAATGGATGGTCAAAGGGTTCCTCAGCCTCAGAAGACTCAACCCTGAGCTCACTGTCTCTCATTAAAACTTGCTCCCTTTCTTCTGGTTGGCACCCCAAGTTTATCAGTCACCTAGAGCTCAAAACCTCTGAATCATCCTTGAATACTTTCTCCTTCTCTTTAACCTGGTACATGTATCAATAAATGACTGGGGTCCTGACAGTTCCACTGCCTCTATCTCTTGGCACCACCCAAGTTCACTGCCCTCATTATCATTTTGATTATTTATATTCATGTCTTATCTCAACTGTAAGTCATGCTCTATGCGGACAGAACTGGTTTCTTAATAATGTCTAGTTCTCTGACAAGATCTAATTCAGTGATAAAAGCAGCTAACCATTTTCTCATCCAAAACAGAGGAAGAACAGCCAAATTTTCTAAAACTTGGTAAGATTCTACTGCCTGTGATTGTTTTCTCTGAAGAAACCAGTATAAGTGAAATGACTAATACAAAAATAGATTTGGAGTAAATATTAATGAAAATAGAAATATTCAGTTCAGTAAGACCATTAGAAAGATGTCCCAAATAATAATTATAGGAGAACTGATCCAATGACTTCATGAGCATGCCTTTCATTCTCATATAAATCCATTCTACTTTCTTTGTAAGTCAAAGTTGGGGAAAAGCATTTCCATTCTTAGTGTATCCTAACCTTAATTTTACCAAATTATCAAGCAATTTTACTGCCTGGGAAATTAAATGGATGCAACTAGTACACAGCAGGTATTTAAAAAAAATTTTTTAAACAGATAAAAGACGTTTTCATCCACATTCAAAGTTCTAACTAAATAAAACTACAAATCTCTTAGCTAATCCAGGGAGGGGGGGAGGGGGGAAAAGGGAGGAGGAGGTGGCGGTGGGGGAGGAAAAGGCAGATTTTTTACCCCTTACCTATGCCCAGAACAGAGATCTGCTTCCACAGGCCTTGACTAGAGGTTTATTGGTGGGAGGACATGGTGCCTACCCACAGCTGGTTTTTAAATTAAAATATCCTTAACTGTGGCATTTCTGAACAGTAGGCTTATAAAGAATGTTTATTTTCCTCTTTGTGCTCTTTTGAATTGTCCCTAAGTTCTACAATACACATAAAAACATTTTTCCTTCTTTGATCAAAACATATACACACAAACACCTCTTTAAAAGGAAGACTGCCTAGATACAACACCTCCTCAACATTCACAGATTTGGCAACTGCTATTTTCACCATCTGAAAAGTCTGAATGGTCCTGAAATGCATTACTTCAATATTTTGCAGCATCATGAATATGAATCTCACCTCAGAGCTCATATGCAGAAGTGAGTCCTGTGGCCAGGGGACAGTCTCCTAGGCACCCAGCACCCACATCTCAGCCCAGCTTTGTTCTCTATATACCTTCACATCTCTCATGAAAGATGTGAGGAAACTGCTTAACTTTTTCATTTGTACTTTATTGTATTTCATGAGGGAATAAGATATATATACATGTGCCATGGTTTCTGAAACACCTAACATTGTTGAAGGTTTCAGGACATATATTTTACAAGTGTCAGTCTCCCACAGTATATAAACTGTTAAACAGCATCCCTGTGGAGGTCAGGGAGTAACACTGGTTTGTTGAAGCTGCTAGATGAGTTTCTGCACTACATAAATTTAACAAAGCAGTAAGTGAAAAGTATTCATACACAATCCACATCTTGTTTCACTCCCCCAAAACAAATATATAAAGGTGATAAAATAGGTCAAAAAAAAAAAAAAAAAAACCTCGAACAATATGAAAGAGATGAAAAAAATAGTCCCAGTTCCATTGCTCTCCTACTCCCCACTGAGATCAGTGTATGCTGCTCAAGAATTTTAGTGCATTTTTTTTACCCTTATACAAATGGTAGAATTCATGGAGTAATTCTATTCCTACTCCCATGGATAGTGTTTTTTACTCTACAGTATTTTATACCTACTTTTCTGTGGCCTAGCTGTTGATCAGTTTTATCTTTCTTAAATTCCACAAGATATTAGACCAGTGCCCTACTGGTGGACACTGTTTCCATGAATATCTTTTAAATACATTACTGTCCACATTCACAAGGGAAACAACTATGTCTAAAAAAATGCCTGTTAAAAATTGTGATCACCACTCTCTGAAAACAACTGTGCCAACTCATACTCCTTCCATCAGTATGAGCACGCCCACTTCCCAAAACTGTCACTAACAATGGATTCATCTATATCATTTTGACCAATTTTGCTTCACTTATACTTTCTTGAATAAGTGAGACTTAGTAGTCTTCTTCAGATGTAAATTGACCACGTGCATTTCTCCTTATTCATGTATTTGCTCAAGTACTTTTTTTATATACATTACAAATATTTGTTTCAAGTTTATCATCTTTTTCTACTTTTGTTTATGGCATCATTTACCATTATACAGTTAAATCTATGAATTTCTGGCCTTGGTGATATACTTAGAAGGATCTCTCCCTGACAACAATATCAAAAAGATGTTTTCCTATAACATCCCTGTGGTTTTATTTTTCACACTAAATCCTGAAATCTCTCATTACTTTGGGAAGATATGAGGTAGGAATGAAATTAATGTTTCCCACATAATTTTTCACTTACAGTAATACCATTTATTGACTAATTTCTTCTTTTCTCCACTGATTTGAAATTTTTCCCTTGCCATATAATACATTCTCTCCTACACATTTCTGCCCAGCACCTGCTACATTAGTACTTCTAGGATATTACTTGCTTCATCTCTGCCCTTCTCCATTATTTTTGTTTTAAAACTTTTTTAGTCTCTGTTAAGAATATCTGCTTATGGAAGAAATGCTTAAGTAATTAGAATACATTTAGGGAGTAATTTTGGGGAAAACTGACATCTCCATCATGTTGGGTCTTCTCATCCAAGAACATGACATGGCTCTGTCTGTCCTTCTATAATGCTTTATAATTTGTTCATCGAATCTTGCATATTTCTCATTAACTTTATTTTTAAGTACTCTGAGCTTTTACTACAACTGTGAATAGGATCCTTTGCTATATACAGGAAAGCAATTTTTTTGCCTATTTATTTTGTTTGGTCATCTGACTAAACTTTTTACCATGTTAATTTATTCATCAAATTAATATCTGCATTTAATTTTTAATTGAAGGCTAGAAAAGTAGACCTCCTGATCATTCCTGCTCTCCAGAGACAGCTACTGTTACACATTCTTCCCCCACTTCCAACTGATTCTCTTGAAACTTTCTAGGTATGTCAATACCTTGGGTCTTTTCTCTTCCTTATTCTTGTTTCTCTTCCTCATCTATTGCCTCGTCCCTCACTCAGATTCCTGACTGTAATGGAAAGTCACTAGTGCTCCACTAGTAATTATGATAATCACTGATAGCTTTTGATGGATAATCCTCAACAAGTAAAGAACATGCCTATTCCTATAATAACAGTGCTTTTTTTCTTTTTGTAATATTAGAAAGTATGATTTTTTAGGAGAAAAAAATTAAAATGCCCAAATAGATTTTGATTAAATTCCAAATCCATTACTGATTAAATCAGTCTTGCATTATTGGGATAAATCCTACGTGGTCTCCATTGTTTTAGTACAGCACTAAATTCTATTTGCTAGCATTTTATCTAGGATTCTTTGATTTATATAGTATTAGTAAGAGTAAGTTACATTTTCTTTCCTTTTTGATGGTATCATTGTTAGGTTTCAGACCCAGGGTTATTTTAAACTGTCTTACTATGCATCCTCTCAATTACATAATTTCAAATGCCAGTGGTCTTTCTCACCATCACCTTTCCTTTTTAAATGAAAGGTAACTTTAACAATTACAGATCCAAAAAGCACACAAGAAATTCTTGCCAAGCAGACTTATAAGCATGTAAAAGCAAAAGACTTATCAGGTAATCACACATCTCCACCCCCATTTAGTAAAGAAATGGTTATCAGTCAACTAAAATTCATCACACTCTGCATTGCCCAAGAAAAAAAAAGTGCTCTTAATTGAGATTAGTGGTAAATAAAAAGAGAATGCAGCACTACCAGACCCTATCATACACTTTTTAAAGCAGACAGTAGGCTCTTTAACAAAATAAAAATTAAGTCTGACAGTCCAAAGGAAAGCCAGCTGAGAATACGGGAGACATGTTTCCAGCCAAACCCTTAATGCCTCAGGATGGTCTGGGTCCCCTGACACTAATACCAATCACATCAAATGCCAAGAAAAATACTGCTTGGGATGTGAGGTGAATGCCATTTGCCACTTTCCTGTTGTAGCACCAGTCAACCACCTCGGGAAGCTGTCAAGACACTCTCCTGGGTGGCCTCAAGAAAGGAAAGCCTCTCATGAGAGCATTCAGGGATAAGCATAAGTGAAATGCTATGGAAGGCAATAATAACCATGTACAGGACCAACCTGGGATAGGGGTGGGGAACTCAGCACAGAAGGAAGGAAGGAAATAATCCTGAACAAATGAGTGTCTCTGGGTCTTCCAATCAAAATCCATCTATATTTATACTAACTGGATTTTGTTAAGCATGAGGAAATAGTTTTCAAATACATGCACATATATATATATATAAAGGGACTTTTTTTGTAGTAACATCAATATTACTGTTCTTACTGAAATTATAAGATGAAGTCATAATTTAATTTAGATTATATAGTGGGATGCCAATTTCTGAAAATATTTACTTTTCACTGATTTCCCCTCTCAATGATCAAATAATGTTTGTTTTATGATTTAGTTAGCCTATATTCATGTGCCATAAATATAAAGGGAAAGTGGTGACATATGCCATCAAGTACATTGTGATATTTTCTTAATCTCAAATAGGCCAAAAAAGAGTTTTGGAGAAACATACTGTAGCCACATATTTTAGGGGGAAGTGGAGTGGATGGGGCCTTCCTTAAATTTCTTCTGTACTTCTGTTCAAAAGAGACGATCAACATAGGTCGGAAACACACTAAAAGCATCTACAAAGTGTATGCAGGTACATTTTGCAGGGTAACTTGATTCCAGAGCAGCGCTGTCCAATAGTACTTTGTGTAGCAATGGAAACATTCTGTGTCTGTGCTGATCGGTACACTAGCCACTAGCCACTAGCCACATGTGGTTACCGAGCACTGTAAATATGGCTAGTGTAACTGAGCAACCCAATTTTAAATTTTAATAGGCACATGTGACTCACAGTTGCTATATTGGACAGTGCAGTTTTAGATCAATAGAATCTTCTATTTTCTAAGAAAATATATTATATGTTTATTAATCATTATGACAATACTTCCTAAAACAGTTGAAGAGGAAAAGAAAATTACTTTTAGTGGACATGCAATTCAAGGTAGGAATTCTGTTATCTGCCTTCAGTGCAGAGGTGCTTAATGAGAGAACGCACACTAGATCATCTTTCTTTTTTCTATCCTAGTTTCTTTTTATAAATAAAGAGAAAATATAGTCATTTTAGTGGTTGGTCAAGGGCAGGTCTTTTGCCTTGACTAAGCAGTTAACACTCATCAAGGGAAAACATTTCTTCAAAACTCTCTCAAAGTAAATGTGAATTTTAATAATCTCACAACTAAAATCAAGGCCTCAGGCTTAACCAACAGTTGTATCATCACTAGAGTTCTCACATTTTTAGTCATACAACATATTAAATGACACCATAATTTAGCAAAGCTTTGTAAGTGTTATTTCTCTGTGTTCTAGTGGAATATCCAGAGAATAAACTGTATTTCATTAGATCAGAAAAAGTTTCATTGCAGAGTTTCAAGTTTAAAACTAATATTTAAAAAGAGGAGAAAGGTGAGAAATATTTAGTTTGACCTAAAATCTCTGGCAGGCATTCTTGCTAAACCGAAATTTTTTAGCTTGAAAGCGACACTCAGGTTTCACTTTTGTTAAGTGATAACACAAATTCATCAGAACAGTTAACAACACAGCACGTATAGCACATATAGATGGAGCTTAGAAATCTGTCCAGTTACTTCACAGGGGAAAAAGAATTCTAGACCGTTAAAGTATCTTTACCTCATAATGAACAAAATGGTCCATTTTCTTGATTCTTAGAGTGCTTACTTCTGAGCTAACTTGGAATATCTAAGAAAGGTCTTAAAAATAAATAGGAAAACAGGACTGTTAAAAGCATATAACTACACTCAAAATACATCAGTTTTTGAAATTACTTTTTAATATTTATCTCTTTACTGTCTTCACTTTCAAAGGAAACATTAGTTATTATTTTAACACACTATCAAACTTCCAGATGCAAAATACTCCTTACCTAGGAATGGATCAAACTTTCTAGATTCTGTCCCACATAGGAGGCAGTTAACTTCATTTTGGAGGATGCCTCCAAATACAGCCGTGACGACTGTAGATGCTCCATTTCTAAAGAAAATCACCACACAGGGAACAATTCAGTAAAAAAGTAAATGTGTCTAAGAGCTCCTAAAGATGACTCTTTTTGGGGGGACATATACATCATATATATTCATTTAAATTTTAAGAATACAAAAACTTCAAAGCTCTAATAGATGTATATGAAATAAAAGGTTTACGCCACTGACTGGCCTCCCCCCAGCCCTCTTTCAGTCTCACCACTTTCTCCACAAGCAACACTGAATGCTTACCATTACTAACAAGCTGATCACATACATGCCTGTTCTCAGGAGAGGAGGACCCCTTTCTTCCCAAGTGTACCCCTCAGAAGAGAGGGAATTGTACATTGGAGCCTTTGCAAAGCCTCATATTACTCAGGGAGCTCTCTCACTTTACTTTGAAAAACTTCTATCAAAGATAGTTTCAGATTTTTGAGATGGTCATATTTGGAGGAAAAAAGGTGAACAAATTTAATACATATTTAGTAATTATTGATGGAGGTGTCACTTCACAATCGGAGTGCTGGGTGTTATTGTCAACAAGCCTTTTAAAAAGCTCATTTAAAACACTATTATAATTCCACCATTATCCCCATTTCTCAGATCAGGAAGCTGAGGTTCAAAGGTCAAGTAACTTGGTCCAAGTTCACACAGCTGGTCTGACATGAGCACCTGCTCTTAACACTATGCTCCCCCCTTCTCTGAACTGAGCCAATATTAATGGATATTGAGGATGCTTCATTTGCGTGCCATCATTAACAGGACTGCAGCAGACACATGGCCCTCACCTAGTGCGCTAACACACATGACGGCACTTCTGCAGTTACTTAGGCCTGTAAATTGCTCTTTTTCCTTAACAGCAATTTGAGGTGGTTTCTGTCACTTGCAATCAGTAACACTTCCAGTACACTGAACTGTACTGTGAGTTGCTCCAAGCTAAACCTACTGCAGAGACAGACAAAACCTACCCAAGCAATTCTCTTACTTTTAAAGTTTGCTTCCTTTTCTAAGAAAGGGCTTCCTTCCTTACTGGCAGAAGAAATATCTTGTAGCTTTTTTCTTAAAAGTTGTCCATAAGAATCAAAATATATATATATATATATGTATATACACATACATACATATATATAAATTTGTTTATAAGATATATGTCTTTAGTCAGTTAAAAAGGGAAGATACTTTAGGAGTTACAGGATATAGTGGCTATTTCAGGTTTTAGATTTAATGGCTGTCATAAAGGACACATTTTTTAAAAATCTACTGAAAATAAAAGGCCTGATCTGTTCATACTGATGTTCACATACACTGCTGCCTTTAATTAAAATGGAAACTGCCTTATTACAAACAGTATGTTTCAACTCAAAGTACTTCTTCCTTTAGAATTTCTTCCTATAAAAAAAGAAATTAATCAAGTCTTGGCTATCTGATATGTATGACATTAAGTTTAGGTATACAATGACTTAAAACAACATTTGCAATTAATTTCAAAATTGCTGTTCCATTTGTTACACTGCACACCAAGAGTGTTTACATACTGGCTACTTGGACAGGCTGTTGTGCTGCGAAGGTCCTTTATATTGGCACTAATGATTTTCTACATATTAATAAAACCCATCTGCCATATATGTCTCCCACCCCCAACTTCAGTAGGGTTGGATGTGTTTATACAAATAAATAAATTTTGTAGTTTTAGTCAGTACAATCCTGATCCTGAAATGTATCCATTGAATTTAAGAAAATATAAGAAACCTGAATTTTGAATATCTGACATTAATTTTTTGTTCCTCACTAAAGGAATGTACAATTACTATTCTTGAAAATATTATGAAAAAGTTAATACTGAAAACTCATTAGTTACTAAAAGAATACCTTGTGAGTATCACACACTCACTCCATAAGGGCACCCTGTGTATCAAATAATAAAGACCCCCCCAACTTGCACAGACTGTCCGTTAAGGAACCCAGTTTCATCTCCTCTGTGTATGAACACACCAGCATCAGATACAAAGCAGAAGGTTTCATCTACTGCTGTGTGCAATTCGGTGCTGGCAGTAAGGACAGTGCCCCCAGGTCACAGATCCTTTCCCTTCTGTACTGGAGTCTATGGTGAATCTCAGTCACAGGACCTGGAGGGCCAAGCATGTGAAGAAGCAGGCAGTTCTTAGTGCCCGCTGACAAGGCCAGGGCCACTGTGAGACTGCTCTGTGATGTAAAAGCCCCATCTCACATGAAATCCGATTTGCAGATGACCAGGCAGTAATACTGCAGCCACCCCTGTATATTACTTACTCTTTTCACTCTTTCTTTGGGGAGTCTGCCTTATACATTCCTTTCCTGCACAGGTCAATATAAAACTTTTCTTAAAAATCTGAACAATAGGAGACTACAATTAACCAAAATCCAAGCTGAAATACAAGTCAACTATCTCTTCCTCAAGCAAAACAAACATTCTGATCTCCGTGTACATTTAGGGGTCTTAGTACCTGGGAAAGTGAACTAAATGTTCTGTTTTGTTCATATTGAGAGGCAAGAAAGAATTCTGAAAACTTACAAATGCCTCAAGTTGATTAAAAAACAGACATATTCTAGGAAAATTTAAGTCCAAAATGAGGCTTTAGGAAAATTCACATTGAAAATATTGTAAGCCTTTATTATTAGTGAACAAATTATTTCAGTATATGAAAATTAAGTCACCTATCCATTATTCAGTACATTTGGAAGAAAAATTTTAAGTGCATAAATTGTAAATAAGTTAAAATAACTGATAGTAAATAACAATCCTAGCTACACCAAGATGCAAATAATTACAAGATGCCTCTGGTCTAGAAGAAGGAGGTATGTGCTAGTCCACTCAGTCACAAAGTTCAAGTGTGTAAAAGTTTTAGCAGAGGTCCAGGAACACTCTCCACTGTCCATTATAAATGTAATAAACAATAACAGCAATAGAAATGTCTGAAGTCTTCCTAGAAAGCAAATGGAAGCCAAATCTTACATGCAACATTTGTTACTTGCAGACAGAGCAGAATTCTCCTGCAGAATTGCTGAGCAGGAAATCCCACTGAAACTGCCCTGGAGTTCCAAGTGCAGGTGGTCGAGCAGGTAGCACATGAACTTGTGGGCATCCTGCTGCTGATGGCCCCTTGGAGCAAACAGATACCATCAGTCCCTGTGTGGCCCCATGTGGCCCCGTGGGCCCCGCCAGAGTGGGAGGGCAGCAGGCCCAGAAGGGCTGCTGCTCAGAGTTCAGGGAGGCTCCCTGCTCCTTCCTCCTCACTTTCTCCATGTTTGACACATTAAATTCTCTTCAAGAAAGAGTTCTACAACTTAAAAACATGCCTGAAAATATGGACTACAACCAGAATTTCCCTCAATGCATATTTTCCCCCTTTTCCTTAAGTTTCTTCTGGGAATTTAAATTATGGAAATGATCTGCCTAATCAATGAAAGCTAAATCAGAAGTCAATTTAGCATTTAGTATTTCATAAAAGTTTCTAAACTATTTAGCAATTAAATATCAACACATGTTCAAGTACTTCTTATAAGATTATTATGAACAAAATGTCAAAATTCAGTCAAAAGTATTCAAAGTTAGTTCCTTTCGATATCCAAGGAGGTGCTTTAAACTTTTTCAACACAACTTTTTTTTTTTTTATGATTCAATAGTAAGGTTAGTATTTCCAGTCACATTTCAAATTCTATCACATATAAAAATGTTTTTTTTTCTCTTACCAAAATAACCTAATGTCTAAGCACTTTCTAAAATGGATCATGAAAACTAGGACCTTGTAGTTACATCAATTTGCATTTTCATCAAACACATATCCATCCCTTTTTAAAACAATCTGCCACTGTGCATTAACAAGTACATGGACATGTACTTGCATAAATAATATACATTATACAAGTATATGGACTTGTACAAATAATGTACATTCTACATTAGCAAGTATATCCAACCACACCATGATTCTCTTGATTCTCTTGTACCAAAATACATTATTTTCTACTGTTTCCTTTACCATTAGAAACACATTTTTTTGACCTACAGGAGATCATGCAACGCTCAGCTGTTTTATAAAGCTAAGTTATAGGCATCTGTTTCAATTTGTGACCTTCACCAGACAACAAAAATTCTCTATTTCTAAGACTAGGAAATGTTTTGATTCTGACTAAATGGAAGCTGTTTTTATATAATAATAAAACAGAAATATTAAAACTCTATCAACAGTCTGAGTAGGTGATTGTTAGAAATTTTCTAATAAATCCAAGCCTGATTAATGGTAACTTAACAGTCATTTCTACCTTTCCTATTTAGAGTCAAGAAATTCTAAAATTGTTACAAAATTCATCTTGCCTGAGAGGGGACTTAAACGACATCAAACATAAAAGAAGTTTCCTTCACAACAAAGACAAGGGTAATGCAAGTCAATTACATCTGATCCTCAAGGCTAGGTTCTTCACTAAGGCAACAAATTATAGCCTTTTGAAGTTGTTACCCTTTAAACATTTCTCCAAACTATCAATATATCTAAACCACTGTTAGGCAATAGAGCCAGATATCTTGCTGTTTCACTACAGCATGCTGTTTCAAAGGAGAGAGATGGAATTAGGTGCACAAACCATGACTAGGAAGAACCATGACTTGCTTCAGAAGGATAAAATCAGCAGAAGGTGGCAAAGGCTGCTGTCAAACACCAGCAGGGCCTCAAATCTGCTGACACCTGATTCCTCACAGAGATGAACAGCCTAGGGCAAGAGGGCACATCCTCTGACAGCAGGGCTGGCTGCCCACTCACATGACACTAGACAGAGAATGTGGAAAACTTAGTGACCTTACAGCCACATCAGAAGGTGACCCTAGTAATCATGTTACCTCCTGGAAACTGAATCTCAGTGGAATTCACTTGTGTTCTAAGGTCTTCAGAATCCAGAACAGTGAATACAATACCATAGTTTCCTATTGACTACATTTGGGATATTTTTTAAGTTCAAATAACAATACAGTGTATGATGATAATTATTGCTTACAAGATTTTGAAAGAATCAAGGAAAATGTGTCCAGTTTGTTTTCCAAAGGCACATAAATTATTTAGAAGGGCTTTGTTTTTATACAGCAAAATGCCCTACCCTCCTGTTAAAGACATTTCAAAGGTCTATCTATTATTTATACAAACACATTTATCTAGTTGAATATATCGAACATCTGCTCTTCTCCTTTTAAAAAGCCAACAAACACTAGCCTTTATTATTTAGAATGCCACCACTTTGTTGGAAATTAGTCTCAGGAACAGTGTAAGGAATAATATTAATATTTCAAATAGCCTTCATTAAATAATACTTACCTCAAATTTGGCAGAATCTTCCAAACAACATAAAAAAAGGACTCTGGGCCAAATGCAGTCTGGCTACCTTGCCATAAAGCACACAGTGTCTTTCTAAACTCTTCCACCAAAGACCTGGAAAAGAGGAAGGGATGATGGGATCCTCAGCATTTCATGAGAGGCTACTATTTCAATACACTATGTTCAGTTGTCTAAAATTCATAATAAAAAATGAAGACATAAAAAGGGTGTGGTCTCTTCCAAACTAAGTCTGAGAGTTAAATAACAGCATCTCAAAAACCCACATAAAACAGCAGAAATTACTGACAAAACTAGTTTTTTAATGTATAGTGAACTCTGAGTGTGCCAAGTACTGTTATACTTGTAGAATAAAGCAATGGGTAAGTTACAAACCAATTAGTTAAGAATGTTCATTTTAAAAAACTTAAAATAAAGAATGCAATCTCTTCCTCTGTCTCCTGCATTTTTCCTTCTTAGCCCTCACTAGGAGCACTTCCCAGACCTTAGTGTGTGACCATCTGCTCATCTCTGCCTCAGAGAGTTCATCTGGACTCAAAGATCAACACTCAACTCTATACCAATGACTCTCAAAGCCAAATCTGAAAGCCAGATTTTTCCCATGACCGCTTTGATTCAGGAGTCTCCTAGCTCCAACAGGAATTCTCCAATATATGTCCTCATTTCTTGAAATGCAATGTGCCCTCTGCACCCTTCCTACTGTCCCTCTATATCCAATAGCCTCTTCTCTCACAGGAATACAACTTCCATTTTCTCCTTGGCACATGAGCTCCTTTGAGGGTGTCCAACTTATGAGAAATTTCCTTAAAGAGAAAGAGTAGTCCTTCTTGTTAAGCACTTCCTTCTTCTTCCAGCTAGAATGAGGACGAAATGCTGGTGCTCCAGCATCACCCTGGGCTCTGTGGATGAGAGCCTTACTGCAGGGAGGGTGCAGCAGAAAGCCAGGAGCCTGATGGTCATGTGACATAAGCCTCCAACTTGACATACGATAAACCACGCATGTTTAAGTCACTGTCAGTCTTGGTTTTCTGTGCACGTAGGTAAACTGATAAATGTCCTCAACTTCAGTCTGTGTCTGTCACTACAGCTGCCATACTCACAGACGACTGGCTGATGCCTCAGAGGATCTCAGTATCTTCTTTCTCAACCCCTGTCATCCAATAGGTTTAGATTTCTTACTTCCTAGTCCCTGAACCCTCTTTCTGTGTTTGAGGAGCCCCACCTGAAGAGTCTTGTGAGAGTCCAAGCCTGCCTCCCACCATAGAAGCTGAAAAGGCCAATACTTGCTTTCTCAGCACCCCGGTAGCCAGGACTTGGGCATGTGGCCTGGGTTCTGCCTGAGTGAAGCAGGAGTTAGTGATTCAAAGAAGCTGAGACAGTGCCAAACCCTTCCTGGTGGCCAAGAGCACCATCGGGAGGGCAGGGACAGCAGTGACAGCAGCATCCATCCGGCACCCAACTCCAGCCATGTGGGCAGTGGGAACTCTGCTGCGGCCCTGGGCAGGGGTCCTGATGAGATATCCTTATGCAGGCCTGCACACCAGATCCAATTTTCTACCCATCCAGTAATGGTGAGCTCACTAACAATTTCAGGACATTCCTTTTCTGCCGAAGATGGCCAGAGGCAAGTTCTGCAATGTGTAACTACACCTTAAATGACGCTAATGCTCGAGTACTATTAATTCTTCCCGAACTTTTGTGCATTTCACCATTTCCTCTAACCAATTACTCTAAAGTGTGAAGCCTCCTTGAACACAGGCACATTCCAGCTCATCCACACGCTGCTACCAAAGTAATCTGACACAGCGCTTCCAGTGAGATCACGCCCTCCCTGCTCCCATGTCTGGTGTAGAGGTTCCCGCCCACCCTGGCCTGCTGCACGCTCCGTGCTGCACACTGTTCTAACTCAGTCTCCTATTCTCTCTCAGTCATCTAGGCTCTTAAAATGTGGGTGACAGGGTATGTGGGAGCAGGGATGTGGAGGCAGGGAAATATTACATTAAAATGTATACAGATGTTAAATCATAGCCCTATTTCCTAATGTTAAGTTACCCTTTACAATCATAATATGGTACATCTTTGAACCCAAACGAGAACATGGCTGCATTGAACTTGAATACATATTGGTTGTCAATAATCACTGGTCAATTTTTTTCCCTTCCACTTCAACTGAAAATTTACTGTACTGCCCCCATAAGTAATTTAATAAGTACAAATTAATTTAATTGTCCAAGACCAGTTTACCTAACCCTATCAGACAAATCAGTTCACAAAGCCTAACAATATTTATGCTGGTCTATACCCAGAACTGTATTTCATACACATGTCACTTTTAGAATGTCCAGCAGGTAGACAGAGTACTAAGTTTATCCTGCCTATTAGTAAATACACATAAAAGAATTCCAATAATTATTAAGGCTGCCAGCTAGATACTTAAATGCAATTTTTAGAAGAAGAGTTTTTTTAAATGCATGTGCCCATTAACTCACATAATGCAATGGAAATCACTAGTAAGTGTCATTTGCTTGGTAGCTCAAAGCCAGAAAGGACACATTCTTAGACTCACACATTGTTGTCCCCCTGGCTTCTGGTGTGGCACATCTGCCTGCCTGCTGTCTTCCCATTCCTTAACTCCACAGCAGGCAGTTCTTTGAAATAACAGCAAAACTGCTCAATGTTACTATTTTAAAAAGAAGGGAAGAAAATTATTTTTTTAAATGTACTAAGACTGTGAAGAAAGTACTCTGAGACCTACATACAGACTTTGAAAATGTCACCTTTCAATTTCTCATTAGAACTGTACATTGAGTTTTTCACTAAGTCTCCTCATTTACTCCAAGAAAACAATACAAGCAGATGACTTTGCAGAAATAAACAAAGACCTCAGAGCAAAACCTCTGTTCAAAAATCCTCAATCCCCTCTCCTCCCTGCCCCACCCCCCACACACAATCTATAGACTGTCACCATTTCTTTCTTCCCTGGGTGTTTGTTCCCAAGCATTC
>NC_045712.1:0-48657 GCF_009834535.1 Camelus ferus | reverse complement strand
GGAACTAATACCTCCCCATGTATAATTATGAACTGTACTTTGTAACTGAAACGAAAATTTGTGTTCCCAACAAGCTAGGTGAAGGACTGCTTTCACACACTTTTCTCTCAGAACTGAACATATGGATAGATGTTTGTTCATTAAGCTCAAAGGGAACAGGTTGAAGGTCAAATTATGACTCTGGATTCTCAGTCTGTTTCCTAGTGTTGATATGAGAATACTGCATTTTTCCCTGTAAAATCTATTTGGAGATAGTTCCTCCCCATATATATGTATTGTGTTTAGTTTGCAACTGCAAAAACCTTTGTTTTCCCAACAAGCTAAGTGAAGTACGGCTTTCACACACATTTTTCTCTCAGAACTGAGCATGTGGAGAGACGTTCGTTCATCTAGGACAAATGGAACGGTTTGCAGGAGATAATTTTACTCTGGTTCATGAGTCTGTTTCCTAGTGCAGGTTTGAAATTCCTGCAGTTTTCATTATAAAAACGAGTTAGTACTACTACCTACCCGTTTATATGTATGAAGAGTAGTTTGCACCTGAAAAGAAAATTTGTGTTCCCAACAACCAAGGTGAAGTAAGAATTTCACAAAAACTTAACTCTCAGAACTGAGCATTTGGAGAGACGTTCGTTCAACTTGAATAAAGGAATGGTTTGCAGGAGAAACTATTACTCTGGATTCTATGTCAGTTTCTTAGGGCCGGTTTGAATTTCCTTCATCATTCACTGGAAAACTGAGTTGGAGCTATTATTACGCATAAATATATGGAGTGTAGATTGCAACTGAAAAGGATCTATGTGTTCCCAACAAGATAGGTGAAGGACGGCTTTCACACACAATTATCTCTCACAACTGAGTATGTGGAGAGATATTTGTTCATCTAGCACAATGAGAAAGGGCTGCAGAAAAAGTTTTTACTCCCAGTTTTTACTCCCGTTTCTCAGTCTGTTTCCAAGTGCCCGTTTGAAGTTCCTGTTGTTTTCACAATAAAACAGATTTGGAGGTATTACATCCCCATATATATATCTAGAGTGTAGTTTGCAACTGAAAAGTAACTTTGTGTTCCACACAAGCTAGGTGAAGGATGGCTTTCACACACAATTATCTCTCAGAACTGAGCAAGTAGAGAGACTTTTGTTCATCTAGCACAAAGGGAACATTTTTCCGGAAAAACTTTTGCAGCTGTTTCTCAACCTGTTTCTAAGTGCCTGTTGACGTTCCTGCAGTTCTCACTGTTAAAACATGTTGGAGCTAGTTCCTCCCCATATAAATGTATGGAGTGTAGTTGGAAACTGAAAAGGAACTTTGTGTTCCCAACATGCTAGATGAAGGACGGCTTTCACACACACTTATCCCTTAGAACTGAGCTTGTGGATAGACGTTCGTTCATCTAGCCCAAAATGAACGAGATGCGGGAGAAACTTTACTCTGCTTTCTCGGCCTGTTTCCTAGTGCCGGTTGTATGTACTTGCAATTTTCACTGTAACACCGAGTCTGAGCTTGTACCTCCCAATATATATGTATGTAGTGAAGTATGCATGTGAAAAGAAACTTTGTGTTCCCAACAAGCTTGGTGAAGGACAGCTTTCACTCAAAATATCTCCCAGAAATTAGCATGTTTAGAGAGGTTAGTTCATCTAGCACATAGGGAACAAGCTGCATGAGAAACATTTACTCAGGATTCTCAGTCTGTTTCCTAGTGTCATTTTGAAGTTTCTGCAGTTTTCACTGTACAACCGTGTTCTAGCTTATACCTCCCCATTTATATGTGTGGAGTGTATTTTCCAAATGAAAAGATTCTTTGTGTTCCTAACAAGCGATTTGAAGGACGGCTTTTACACACAATTTTGTCTCAGAACTGAGATGTGAAGAGACGTTTATTCATCTAGCAAAAAGGGAAGGGTTTGCAGGAGAAAATTTTACGCTGATTTCTCAGCCTGGTTCTTAGTGCCGGTTTGAAGTTCCAGCAAGTTTTCGCTGTAAAACCGAGTTGGAGCTAGTACCTCCACATATATTTATGGAGTGTAGATTGCAACTGAATAGAAATTTTGTGTTCCAAACAAGGCACATGTAAGACGGCTTTCACAAACGTATATCTCTCAGAACTGAGCATGTGGACAGACTTTTGTTCATCTAGCACAATGGGAAAGGACTTCAGGAGAAGCTTTACTCTCGTTTCTCAGTCTGTTTCCTTGTGCCTGTTTGAAGTTCCTGCAGTTTTCACAGTAAAACTGAGTTGGGACTAACACCCCATATATATTTATGGAGTGTAGGTTGCAAATGAAAAGTATCTTTGTGTTCCCAACAAGCTAGTTGAAGGACTGCTTTCACACACAATTATCTCTCAGAACGAATCATGTGGAGTGAAGTTCGTTCAACTCGCACAAACGGAAGGAGTTGCAGGAGAAACACTTACAGTCATTTCTCAGCCTGTTTCCTAGTGCCAGATGGAAGTTCCTGCAATACTCACTGTAAAACGGTGTTGGGGCTAGTACCTTCCAATATATATGTATGGATTGCCGATTGCAATGAAAAGAAAATTTGTGTTCCTAACATGATAGGTGAAGGGAACATTTCACACACAATAACTCTCAGAAATGAGCTTGTGTAGTGACGTTTGTTCATCTAGCACAATGGGAAGTGTCTGCAGAAGAAGCTGTTACTCCCGTTTTTCAGTCTGTTTCCAAGTGCCGGTTTGAAGTTCCTGTAGTTTTCACAGTAAAAAAGGGTTAGAGTTATTGCTTCCCATATATCTGTCTAGAGTGTAGTTTGCAACTGACAAGAAACTTTGTGTTTCCAAACAGCTAGGTGAAGGACGGCTTTCATACAGAGATGTTTCTCAGAACTGAGCAAATGGAGAGACATTCGTTCATCTAGCACAAAAGCAACGGTTTGCATGGGAAACTTTAATTCTCGTTTCTCGGACTGTTTCCTTGTTCGGGTTGAAGTTCCTGCAGTTTCCACTGTAAAACCGAGCTGGAGCTAGTACTTCCCATATATATTTTTGGAGTGTAGTTAAATCTTGAAAAGGAAATTTGTGTTCCCAAATTGCTAGGTGAAATACGGCTTTCACACACGCTTATCCATCAGAACTGAGCATGTGGAGAGACGTTTGTTCATCTAGCACAAAATAAAAGGGTTGCAGGAGAAAGTTTACTCTGCTTTCTCAGCCCGTTTCCTAGTGCCGTTTGGATGTTCTTGCAATTTTCACTGTAACAACGAGTTTGAGCTTCTACCTCACAATATAAATGTATGTAGTGAAGTTTGAAACTGAAGACAAACTTTGTGTTCCTATAAAGCTAGCTGAAGGACGGCTTTAACTCACAAATATCTCCCAGAACTGAGCATGTTTAGAGACGTTAGTTCATCTAGCACAAAGGAATGGGCTGCAGGGGAATACATTACTCTAGATTCTCAGTCTATTTCCTAGTTTCAGTTTGAAGTTCCTACAGTTTTCACTCTACAAACGTGTTCTAGCTTCTACCACCCCATATGTATGTATGGGGTGTAGTTTACAAATGAAAATAAACTTTGTGTTCCTAGCCAGCTATTTGAAGGATGGCATTCACAAACACTTATCTCTCAGAAATGAGATGTGTAGAGAAGTTCCTTCATCTAGCTCAAAGGGAATGGTTTGCAAGAGAAAATTTTACTCTGGTTTCTCAGCCTGGTTTCTAGTGCCGGTTGGATGTTCCTGCAATTTTCCCTGGAAAATCGAGTTGGAAATTGTACCTCCTCATATATATATGGAGTGTAGTTTGCGACTGCAAAGAATCACTGTGTTCCAAACAAGCTACGTGTAATAAGGCTTTCACACACATATATATCTCAGAACAGAGCATGTGGACAGACGTTTGTTCATCTAGCACAATGGGAAAGATCTGCAGGAAAAGCTTTTGCTCTCGTTTCTCAGTCTGTTTCCTAGTGCCGGATTGAAGTTCCTGCAGCTTTCACAGTAAAACATGGTTGGAACTAGTACCAACCCATATAAATATACGGAGTGTAGTTTGAAACGGAAAAGAATTTTTGTGTTCTCAACAAGCTGGGTGAAGAATGGCTTTCACACACACATATATCTCAGAAACGATCATGTGGAGTGACGTTCGTTCAACTCGCACAAATGGAACGAGTTGCAGGAGAAATGTTTACAGTCATTTCTCAGCCTGTTTCCAATTGCCTGATGGAAGTTCCTGCAATTTTCACTGTGAAACAGAGATGGAACTAGAACCTTCCTATAAATATGCATGGAATATAGTTGGCAAATAAAAAGAAACTTTGTGTTCCAAACATGATTGGTTAATTATGGTTTTCACACACAATTATCTCTCAGAAATGAGCATGTTGAGAGACGTTCGTTCATCTAGCACAAAAGTATGTGTTTGCAGTAGAAACTTTTACTCTGGTTTCTCTGTATGTTTCCTAGTGCCGGATTGAACTTCCCGCCGTTTTCTGTGTAATACCGAGTTGGAGCTTGTACCTTCACATATGTATCTATGGATACTTGTTTGCAACTTAAAACATACTTTGTGTTACCAACCACCTAGGTGAAGTTCGGCATTCACACACACTTAACTCTCAGAACTGAGCATGTGGAGAGACGTTGGTTCATCTAGCACAAATGAAACGTTTTGTAGGGGAATCTTTTAGTCTGTTTTCTCAGTCTGTTTCTTAGTGCCGGTTGGAAGTTCCTGCAGTTTTCAAGGTAAAAAAACTGCTGGACCTAGTACCACCCCATATATATGAATGTAGTGTATTTTGCAACTGAATCAAATCTTTGTCTTCCCAATAAGCTAGGAGAAGAACGGCTTTCACACACAGATATCTCTCGGAAATGAGCAATTGGAGAGACTTTTGTTCATTTAGCACAAAGGGAACGTGTTGCAGCAGAAACTTTTACTCTGGTTTCTCAGTCTGTTTCCTAGTGTCGGTTGGAACTTCTTGCCGTTTTCATTGTAAAACCGAGTTGGAGCTTGTACATACATATATATATGTATGGAGTGTAGTTTGCAACTGAAAAAAAATTTGTGTTCCCAGCAAGATAGGTGAAGTACGGCTTTCACACACGCTTATCTCTTGGAACTGAGCATGTGGAGAGAAGTTCTTTCATTTAGCCCAAAGGGAAAGGGTTTCAGTAGCAAATGTTACTCTGGATTCTCATTCTGTTTCCTAGTGCCGGTTTGATGTTCCTGCAGTTTTCCCTGTAAAATCGACTTGGAGATAATACCTCCCCATATGTATTTATTGAGTGTAGTTTGCAAATGAAAACTATCATTGTGTTCCTAACAAGATATGTGAAGTACGGCATTCACACACACTTATATCTCAGAACTGAGCATGTGGTGAGACTTTCGTATATTTAGCACAAAGTGAAGTGGTTTCAGTAGAATTTTTACTCTGGTTTCTCAGTCTGTTTCCTAATGCCAGTTTGAAGTTCCTGCAGTTGTCAGTGTAAAACCGAGTTGTACTTAGAACCTCCCCATATATATCTATGGATTTTTGTTTGCAACTGAAAGGAACTTTTGTTCCCAACAACCTATGTGAAGTACGGCTTTCACACACAGTTATCTCTCAGAACTGATCATATGGAGAGACGTTCGTTCATCTAGCACAAAATGAATGGTTGCAGGAGAAATTTTTCTCTGGTTTCTCAGTCTGTTTCCTATTTCCGGTTTGAACTTCTTGCTGTTTTCAGTTTTAAACCGAGTTGGAGCTTGTACATACCGATATATATGTATGGAGTGTAGTTTGCAACTGAAAAAAATATTTGTGTTCCCAACAAGCTAGGTGAAGTACGGCTTTCACACACACTTATCTCTTGGAACTGAGCATGTGGAGAGAAGTTCTTTCATTTAGCACAAAGGGAAAGGGTTGCAGGAGAAACATTTACTCTGGTTTCTCATTCTGTTTTCTACTGCCAGTTTGACGTACCTGCAGTTTTCATGGTAAAACTGAGTTACAGCTAGTACCTCCCCATATATATCTATGGGTTGTAATTTGAACCTGAAAAGAAACTTTATGTTCATAACAAGCTAGGTGAAGGAAGGATTTCACACACAATTATCTCTCATAACTGAGCATGTGGAGAGACGTTCGTTCATCTAGCACAAAAGTATCGGTTTGCAGTAGAAACTTTTACTCTGGTTTCTCCGTCTGTTTCCTAGTGCCGGTTTGAACTTCCCGCCGTTTTCAGTGTAATACCGAGTTGGAGCTTGTACCTTCACATATGTATCTATGGATTGTTGTTTGCAACTTAAAACATACTTTGTGTTACCAACCACCTAGGTGAAGTTCGGCTTTCACACACACTTAACTCTCAGAACTGAGCATATTGGGAGACGTTCTTTCATCTAGCACAAAGGAAACGTTTTGTAGGGGAATCTTTTAGTCTGTTTTCTCAGTCTGTTTCTTAGTGCCGGTTTGAAGTTCCTGCAGTTTTCAGGGTAAAAAAACTGTTGGACATTGTACCAACCCATATATATGAATGTAGTGTATTTTGCAACTGAATCAAATCTTTGTGTTCCCAACAAGCTAGGAGAAGAACAGCTTTCACACACAGTTATCTCTCGGAACTGAGCATTTGGAGAGACTTTTGTTCATTTAGCACAAAGGGAACGTGTTGCAGCAGAAACTTTTACTCTGGTTTCTCAGGCTGTTTCCTAGTGCCGGTTTGAAGTTCGTGCAGTTTTCACTGTAAAACCGAGTTGGAGCTAGAAAATATCCATATGTATGTATGGATTGTAGTTTGCAACTGAAAAGAAACTTTGTGTTCCCAACAAGCTATGTGAAGTATGGCTTTCGCTCCCACTTATATCTCAGAACTGAGAATGTGGAGAGACTTTCGTTCATCTAGCACATATTGAATGGGTGGCAGAAGCAATTTTTACTCTGGATTCTCATTCTGTTTCCTAGTGCCGGTTTGATATTCCTGCAGTTTTCACTGTAAAATCGACTTGGAGATATTTCCTCCCCATGTATATTTATTGAGTGTAGTTTGCAAATGACAACTATCATTTTGTTCCTACCAAGATATGTGAAGGACGGCTTTCACACACAATTATCTCTCAGAACTGAGCATGTGGAGATACGTTTGTTTATCTAGCACAATGGGAAATGTTTGCAGAAGGCGCTATTACTCCCGTTTCTCAGCCTTTTTCCAAGTGCTGGGTGGAATTTCCTATAGTTTTCACAGTAAAACAGAGTTGGAAGTATTACATACCCATATATATGTCTAGAGTGTAATTTGCAACTGAAAAGATACTTTGTGTTCCCAACCAGCTAGGTGAAGGAAGGCTTTCACACACACTTATCTTTCAGAACAGAGCATTTGGAGAGACGTTTGTTAATCTAGCAGAAAGGGATCGGTATGCATTAGAAGCTTTTATTTCAGTTTCTCAGTCAGTTTCTTAGTGCCGGTTTGAAATTACTGTATTTTTCACAGTAAAACAGATTTGGAGCTAGTACCTCCCCATATATGTGTATAGACTGTAGTTTGCAACTGAAAAGAAACTTTGTATTCCCAAACATCTAGGTGAATGTCGGCTTTCACACACAGATTTCTCTCAGAAACGAGCAAGTGGAGAGACGTACGTTCATCTAGCTCAAAAATAAAAGATTGCATGTGAATCTCTAATACTGTTTTCTCAGGCATTTTCACAATTTTTGGTTTGAATTTCCTGCAGTTTTCACTGTAAAACTGGGTTTGAGCTTGTTCATCCCCATATAAATGTATGGAATTTAGTTTGAAACTGAAAAGCAACTTTGTGTTCCCAACTTGCTAGGTGAAGTACGGCTTTCACACACAGTTATCTCTCAGAAGTGAGCATGTGGAGAGACTTTTGTTCATCTAGCACAAAATGAACGGTTTGCAGGAGAAACTTTACTCTGCTTTCTCAGCCCGTTTCCTAGTGGGTGTTTGATTTTCTTGCAATTTTCACTGTAACACCGTGTTTGAGCTTGTAATTCCCAATATATGTGTATGTAGTGAAATTTGAAAATGAAAACAATCTTTGTGTTTCCATAAAGATAGATGAAGGACGGTTTTAACTCACAAATATCTCCCAGAAATGAGCATGTTTAGAGACGTTTGTTCATCTAGAACAAAGGGACCGGGCTGCAGGAGAAAACTTTTATCTGGATTCTCAGTCTATTTCCTAGTTTCGTTTGAAGTTCTTAAAATTTTCACTGTACAAACGTGTTCTAACTTGTACCACACCATATGTATGTATGGATTGTAGTTTACAACTGAAAAGAATCTTTGTGTTCCTAACAAGCTATTTGAAGGACGGCTTTCACACAACCTTACCTCTCAGAACTGAGATGTGGAGAGACGTTCCTTCATCTAGCTCAAATCGAACATTTTACAAGAGAATATTTTACTCTGGTTTCTCAGCCTGGTTCCTAGTGCCTGTTTGAATTTTCTCCAGTATTCACTGGAAAAAATAGTTGAAGATTGTACCTCCCCATATATGTACGGAATGAAGATTGCAACTGAAAAGAATCTTTGTGTTCCAAACAAGCTACTTGTAAGAAGGCTATCAAACCCAGTTTTCTCTAAGAACTGAGCAAGTGGATAGTCATTCGTTCATCTAGCACAAAAGGAACGGTTTGCATGGGAAACTTTAATTCTGGGCTCTCGGACTGTTTCCTAGTTTGGGTTTAAAGTTCCTGCAATTTCCACTGTAAAACAGAGTTGGAGCTTGTATATCCCCATAAAAAATGTATGGAGTGTAGTTAGAAAATGAAAAGGAAATTTGTGTTCCCAACTTGCTAGGTGAAATACGACTTTCACACACGCTTATCCCTCAGAACTGAGCATGTGGAGAGACGTTTGTTCATCTAGCAGAAAATAAAAGTGTTGCAGGAGAAATTTTACTCTGCTTTCTCAGCCCGTTTCCTAGTGCCGTTTGGATGTTCTTGCAATTTTCACTGTAACACCGAGTTTGAGCTTCTAACTCACAATATAAATGTATGTAGTGAAGTTTGAAACTGAAGACAAACTTTGTGTTCCCAAAAAGCTAGGTGAAGGACGGCTTTAACTCACAAATATCTCCCAGAAATGAGCATGTTTAGAGACGTTAGTTCATCTAGCACAAAGGAATGGGCTGCAGGGGAAAACATTACTCTGGATTCTCAGTCTATTTCCTAGTTTCAGTTTGAAGTTCCTACAGTTTTCACTGTACAAACGTGTTCTAGATTCTACCACCCCATATGAATGTATGGAGTGTAGTTTACAACTGAAAAGGAACTTTGTGTTCCTAGCCAGCTATTTGAAGGTCGGCATTCACAAAAACTTATCTCTCAGAACTGAGATGTGGAGAGAATTTCCTTCATCTAGCTCAAAGGGAACGGGATGCAAGAGAAAATATTACTCTGGTTTCTCAGCCTGGTTCCTAGTGCCGGTTGGAATTTCCTGCAATTTTCACTGGAAAATCGATTTGGAGCTTGTACCTCCTCATATATAAATGGAGTGTAGAGTGCAAATGAAACGAATTACTGTGTTCCAAACAAGCTACGTGTAAGAAGGCTTTCACACACATATATATCTCAGAACAGAGCATGTGGATAGACGTTTGTTCATCTAGCACAATGGGAAAGGTCTGCAGGAAAAGTTTTTGCTCTCGTTTCTCAGTCTTTTTCCTAGTGCCGGATTGAATTTCCTGCAGTTTTCACAGTAAAACATGGTTGGAACTAGTACCAAACCATATAAATATACGGAGTGTAGTTTGAAACTGAAAAGAATTTTTGTGTTCTCACCAAGCTAATTGAAGGATGGCTTTCACACACACATAACTCTCAGAACCGATCATGTGGAGTGACGTTCGTTCAACTCGCACAAAGTGAACGAGTTGCAGGAGAAATGTTTACAGTCATTTCTCAGCCTGTTTCCATTTGCCTGATGGAAGTTCCTGCAATATTCACTATAAAACCGAGTTGGATCTAGTACCTTCCTATAAATATGCATGGAGTATAGTAGGCAAATATAAAGAAAATTTGTGTTCCAAACAAGATAGGTAAATTATGGCTTTCACACAGAATTATCTCTCAGAAATGAGCATGTGGAGAGACGTTTGTTCATCTAGCACAAAGGGAATATTTTTCCGGAAAAACTTTTTCAGCAGTTTCTTAGCCTGTTTCTAAGTGCCTGTTTGACGTTCCTGCAGTTCTCACTGTTAAAACGATTTGGAGCTAGTTCCTCCCCTTATAAATGTATGTATTGTAGTTGGAATCTGAAAAGGATCTTTGTGTTCCCAACATGCTAATTGAAGGACGGCTTTCACACATACTTATCCCTTAGAACTGAGCTTGTGGATAGACGTTCGTTCATCTAGCCCAAAATGAACGGGATGCGGGAGAAACTTTAGTCTGCTTTCTCGGCCTGTTTCCTAGTGACGGTTGTATGTTCTTGCAATTTTAACTGTAACACCGAGTCTGAGCTTGTACCTCCCCATATATATGTATGTAGTGAAGAATGCATGTGAAGAGAAACTTTGTGTTCCCAACAAGCTTGGTGAAGGAAGGCTTTCACTCAAAATATCTCCCAGAAATTAGCATGTTTAGAGATGTTAGTTCATCTAGCACATAGGGAATGGGCTGCATGAGAAACATTTACTCAGGATTCTCAGTCTGTTTCCTAGTGTCATTTTGAAGTTCCTGATGTTGTCACTGTACAACCGTGTTCTAGCTTATACCTCCCCATTTATATGTATGGAGTGTATTTTCCAAATGAAAAGAATCTTTGTGTTCCTAACAAGCGATTTGAAGGACTGCTTTACACACAATTTTGTCTCAGAACAGAGATATGAAGAGACGTTTATTCATCTAGCACAAAGGGAAATGTTTGCAGGAGAAAATTTTACGCTGGTTTCTCAGCTTGGTTCTTAGTGCCGGTTTGAAGTTCCAGCAGTTTTCGCCGTTAAACCGACTTGGAGCTAGTGCCTCCACATATATGTATGGAGTGTATATTGCAACTGTATAGAAACTTTGTGTTCCAAACAAGGCACATGTAAGACGGCTTTCCCTCATGAATATCTTTCAGAACTGAGCATGTGGACAGACGTTTGTTCATCTAGCACAATGGGAAAGGTCTTCTGGAGAAGCTTTTACTCTCGTTTCTCAGTCTGTTTCCTTGTGCCTTTTTGAAGTTGCTGCAGTTTTCACAGTAAAACTGAGTTGGGACTAACACCCCATATATATTTATGGAGTGTAGGTTGCAAATGAAAAGTATCTTTGTGTTCCCAACAAGCTAGTTGAAGGACTGCTTTCACACAATTTTCTCTCAGAAGGAAGCATGTGGAGTGACGTTCGTTCAACTCGCACAAAGGGAAGGAGTTGCAGGGGAAACACTTACAGCCATTTCTCAGCCTGTTTCCTAGTGCCAGATCGAGGTTCCTGCAATACTCACTGTAAAACGGTGTTGGAGCTAGTACCTTCCAATATTTATGTATGGATTGCAGTTTGCAATGAAAAGAAACTTTGTGTTCCTAACATGATAGGTGAAGGGCAGATTTCACACACAATAACTCTCAGATATGAGCATGTGTAATGATGTTTGTTCATCTAGCACAATGGGAAGTGTCTGCAGAAGAAGCTGTTACTCCCGTTTTTCAGTCTGTTTCCAAGTGCCGGTTTGAAGCTCCTGTAGTTTTCACAGTAAAACAAGGTTAGGGGTATTGCCTCCCATATATCTGTCTAGAGTGTAGTTTGCAACTGACAAGAAAATTTGTGTTTCCAAACAGCTAGGTGAAGGACGGCTTTCACACAGAGATGTTTCTCAGAACTGAGCAAATGGAGAGACATTCGTTCATCTAGCACAAAATCAACGGTTTGCATCGGAAACTTTAATTCTGGTTTCTCGGACTGTTTCCTTGTTCGGGTTGAAGTTACTGCAGTTTCCACTGTAAAACCGAGCTGGAGCTAGTACTTCCCATATATATTTTTGGTGTGTAGTTAGATCCTGAAAAGGAAATTTGTGTTCCCAAATTGCTAGGTGAAATACGGCTTTCACACACGCTTATCCCTCAGAACTGAGCATGTGGAGAAACTTTTGTTCAACTAGCACAAAATAAAAGGGTTGCAGGAGACACTTTACTCTGCTTTCTCAGCCCGTTTCCTAGTGCCGTTTGGATGTTCTTGCAATTTTCACTGTAACACCGAGTTTGAACTTCTAACTCACAATATAAATGTATGTAGTGAAGTTTGAAACTGAAGACAAACTTTGTGTTCACAAAAAGCTAGGTGAAGGACGGCTTTAACTCACAAATATCTCCCAGAAGTGAGCATGTTTAGAGACGTTAGTTCATCTAGCACAAAGAATGGGCTGCAGGGGAATACATTACTCAGGATTCTTAGTCTATTTCCTAGTTTCAGTTTGAAGTTCCTACAGTTTTCACTGTACAAACGTGTTCTAGCTTCTACCACCCCATATGTATGTATGGAGTGTAGTTTACAACTGAAAAGATACTTTGTGTTCCTAGCCAGCTATTTGAAGGACGGCATTCACAAAACTTCTCTCTCAGAACTGAGATGTGGAGAGAAGTTCCTTCATCTAGCTGAAAGGGAACGGGTTGCAAGAGAAAATTTTACTCTGATTTCTCAGCCTGGTTCATAGTGCCGGTTGGAATTTCCTGCAATTTTCACTGGAAAATCGAGTTGGAACTTGTACCTCCTCATATATATGTGGAGTGTAGTTTGCAACTGAAATGAATCACTGTGTTCCAAACAAGTTACGTGTAAGAAGGCTTTCACACACATATATATCTCAGAACAGAGCATGTGGATAGACGTTTGTTCATCTAGCACAATGGGAAAGGTCTGCAGGAAAAGCTTTTGCTCTCGATTCTCAGTATGTTTCCTAGTGCCGGATTGAAGTTCCTGCAGTTTTCACAGTAAAACATGGTTGGAACTAGTACCAACCCATATAAATATACGGATTGTAGTTTGAAACTGAAAAGATTTTTTGTGTTCTCAACAAGCAGGTTGAAGGATGGCTTACACACACACATATCTCTCAGAACCGATCATGTGGAGTGACGTTCGTTCAATTCGCAAAAAGGGAACGAGTTGCAGGAGAAATGTTTACAGTCATTTCTTAGCCTGTTTCCAATTGCCTGATGGATGTTCCTGCAATTATCACTGTGAAACAAAGATGGAGCTAGTACCTTCCTATAAATATGCATGGACTATAGTTGGCAAATAAAAAGAAACTTTGAGTTTCAAACAAGATAGTTTAATTATGGCTTTCACACACAATTATCTCTCAGAACTGAGCATGTGTAGAGACTTTCGTTCATCTAGCACAAAAGTATCGGTTTGCAGTAGAAAATTTTTCTCTGGTTTCTCCGTCTGTTTCTTAGTGCCGGTTTGAACTTCCGCCGTTTTCAGTGTAATACCGAGTTGGAGCTTGTACCTTCACATATGTATCTATGAATACTTGTTTGCAACTTAAACATACTTTTTTTTACCAACCTGCTAGGTGAAGTTCGGCTTTCACACACACTTAAATCTCAGAACTGATCATGTGGAGAGACGTACGTTCATCTAGCACAAAGGAAACGTTTTGTAGGGGAATCCTTTAGTCTGTTTTCTCAGTCTGTTTCTTAGTGCCGGTTGGAAGTTCCTGCAGTTTTCAAGGTAAAAAGCTGTTGGACCTAGTACCACCCCATATATATGAATGTATTGTATTTTGCAACTGAATCAAATCTTTGTGTTCCCAACAAGCTAGGAGAAGAACGGCTTTCACACACAGTTATCTCTCGGAACTGAGCATTTGGAGAGACTTTTATTCATTTAGCACAAAGTGAACGTTTTGCAGCAGAAACTTTACTCTGGTTTCTCAGGCTGTTTCCCAGTGCCGGTTTCAAGTTCATGCAGTTATCACTGTAAAACCGAATTGGATCTAGAAAATATCCATATGTATGTATGAATTATAGTTTGCAACTGAAAGGAAGCTTTGTGTTCCCAACAAGCTATGTGAAGTACGGCATTCGCACCCACTTATATCTCAGAAATGAGACTGTGGAGAGACGTTCGTTCATCTAGCAAATTTTGAATGGGTTGCAGTAGCAATTTTTACTCTGGATTCTCATTCTGTTTCCTAGTGCCGGTTAGATGTTCCTGCAGTTTTCAGTGTAAAATCAACTTGGAGATTTTACCTCCCCATATAAATTTATTGAGTGTAGTTTGCAAATGAAAACTTTCATTGTGTTCCTAACAAGATATGTGAAAGACGGCATTCACACACACTTATATCTCAGATCTGAGCATGTGGTGGACTATCGTATATTTAGCAGAAAGTGAAGTGTTTTCAGTAGAATTTTTACTCTGGTTTCTCAGTCTGTTTCCTAATGCCAGTTTGCAATTCCTGCATTTTTCAGTGTAAAACCGAGTTGTACTAAGTACCTCCCAATATATATCTATGGATTTTTGTTTGCAACTGAATGGAACTTTTGTTCCCTACAACCTAGGTGAAGTACGGCTTTCACACACATTTATCTCTCAGAACTGATCATATGGAGAGACGTTCGTTCATCTAGCACAAAGTGAAAGGTTGCAGGAAAAATTTTTCTCTGGTTTCTCAGTCTGTTTCCTAGTGCCGGTTGGAACTTGTTGCAGTTTTCAGTGTAAAACCGAGTTGGAGCTTGTACATACCGATATATATGTATGGAGTGTAGTTTGCAACTGAAAAAAAAATTTGTGTTCCCAACAAGCTAGGTGAAGTACGGCTTTCACACACAATTATCTCTTGGAAATGAGCATGTGGAGAGAAGTTCTTTCATTTAGCACAAAGGGAAAGGTTTGCAGGAGAAACATTTACTCTGATTTCTCATTCAGTTTCCTACTGCCGGTTTCACCTTCCAGCAGTTTTCATGGTAAATCTGTGTTACAGCTAGTACCTCCCCATATATATCTATGGATTGTAGTTTGAACCTGAAAAGAATCTTTATGTTCATAACAATCTAGGTGAAGAAAGGATTTCACACACAATTATCTCTCAGAACTGAGCATGTGGAGAGACTTTCGTTCATCTAGCACAAATGTATCGGTTTGCAGTAGAAACTTTTACCCTGGTTTCTCCATCTGTTTCCTAGTGCCGGTTTGATCTTCCCGCCGTTTTCAGTGTAATACTGAGTTGGAGCTTGTACCTTCACATATGTATCTATGGATTGTTGTTTGCAACTTAAAACATACTTTGTGTTACCAAACACCTAGGTGAAGTTTGGCTTTCACACACACTTAACTCTCAGAACTGAGCATGTGGAGAGACCTTCGTTCACCTAGCACAAAGAAAAATTTTGTAGGGGAATCTTTTTGTCTGTATTCTCAGTCTGTTTCATAGTGCCGGTTTGAAGTTCCTGCAGTTTTCAAGGTACAAAACTGTTGGACATAGTACCACCCCATATATATGAATGTAGTGTATTTTGCAACTGAATCAAATCTTTGTGTTCCCAACAAGCTAGGAGAAGAACGGCTTTCACACACAGTTATCTCTCGGAACTGAGCATTTGGACAGACTTTTGTTCATTTAGCAGAAAAGGAACGTGTTGCAGCAGAAACTTTTACTCTGGTTTCACAGGGTCTTTCCTAGTGCCGGTTTGAAGTTCGTGCAGTTTTCACTGTAAAACCGAGTTGGAGCTAGAAAATATCCATATGTATTTATGGATTGTAGTTTGCAACTGAAAAGAAACTTTGTGTTCCCAACAAGCTATGTGAAGTACGGCTTTCGCACCCACTTATATCTCAGAACTGAGAATGTGGAGAGACGTTCGTTCATCTAGCACATATTGAATGGGTTGCAGTAGCAATTTTTACTCTGGATTCTCATTCTGTTTCCTAGTGCCGGTTTGATGTTCCTGCAGTTTTCACTGTAAAATCGACTTTGATATATTACCTCCCCATATATATGCATGGAGTGGAGTTTGCAACTGAAAAGAAACTTTGTGTTCCCAACAAGCTATGTGAAGGACGGCTTTCACACACACTTATCTCTCAGAACTGAGCATGTGGAGAGACGTTCATTCATCTAGCACAAAGGGAACGGGTTGCAGGAGAAACTTTTACTCTGGTTTCTCAGTCTGTTTCCTAGTGCCGGATTGAAGTTCCTGCAGTTTTCACAGTAAAACATGGTTGGAACTAGTACAAAACCTTATAAATATACGGATTGTAGTTTGAAACTGAAAAGAATTTTTGTGTTCTCAACAAGCTAGGTGAAGGCTGGCTTTCACACACACATATCTCTCAGAACCGATCATGTGGATTGTCGTTCGTTCAACTTGCACAAAGGGAACGTGTTGCAGGAGAAATGTTTACAGTCATTTCTCAGCCTGTTTCCAATTGCCTGATGGAAGATCCTGCAATTTTCACTGTAAAACCGAGTTGGAGCTGGTACCTACCTATAAATATGCATGGCTTATAGATGGCAAATAAAAAGAAAATTTGTGTTCCAAACAAGTTATGTATATTATGGCTTTCACACACAATTATCTTTCAGAACTGAGCATGTGGAGAGACGTATGTTCATCTAGCACAAAGGGAATATTTTTCTGGAAAAACTTTTGCAGCAGATTCTCAGCCTGTTTCTAAGTGCCTGTTTGACGTTCCTGCAGTTCTCACAGTTAAAACGAGTTGGAGCTAGTTCCTCCCCATATAAATGTACGGAGTGTAGTTGGATCTGAACATTAACTATGTGTTCCCAACCTGCTAGGTGAAGGACGGCTTTCACTCAAAATATCTCCCAGAATTTATCATGTTTAGAGAGGTTAGTTCATCTAGCACATAGGCCACGGGCTGCATGAGAAACATTTACTCAGGATTCTCAGTGTGTTTCCTTGTGTCATTTTGAAGTTCCTGCAGTTTTCACAGTAAAACATGGTTGGAACTAGTACCAAAGCATATAAATATACGGAGTGTAGTTTGAAACTGAAAAGAATTTTTGTGTTCTCAACAAGCTAGGTGAAGGATGGCTTTCACACACACATATCTCTCAGAAACGATCATGTGGATTGACGTTCGTTCAACTCGCACAAAGGGAACGAGTTGCAGGAGAAATGTTTACAGTCATTTCTCAGCCTGTTTCCAATTGTTTGACGGAAGTTCCTGCATTTTTCACTGTAAAATCGGGTTGGAGCTAGTACCTTCCTATAAATATGCATGGAGTATAGTTGGCAAATAAAAAGAAACTTTATGTTCCAAACAAGATAGGTAAATTATGGCTTTCACACACAATAATCTCTCAGAACTGAGCATGTGGAGAGACTTTTGTTCATCTAGCACAAAGGGAACATTTTTCTGGAAAAACTTTTGCAGCAGTTTCTCAGCCTGTTTCTAAGTGCCTGTTTGACGTTCCTGCAATTCTCACTGTTAAAACGATTTGCAGCTAGTTCCTCCCCTTATAAATGTATGGAGTGTAGTTGGAAACTGAAAAGGAACTTTGTGTTTCCAACATGCTAGGTGAAGGACGGCTTTCACACACACTTATCCCTTAGAACTGAGCTTGTGGATAGACGTTCATTCATCTAGCCCAATATGAACGGGATGCGGGAGAAACTTTACTCTGCTTTCTCGGCCTGTTTCCTAGTGCCGGTTGTATGTTCTTGCAATTTTCACTGTAACACTGAGTTTGAGCTTGTACCTCCCAATATATATGTATGTAGTGTAGATGGAAACTGAAAAGAAACTATGTATTCCCAACAAGATTGGTGAAGGACGGCTTTCACTCAAAATATCTCCCAGAAATTAGCATTTTTAGAGACGTTAGTTCATCTAGCACATAGAGAACGGGCGGCATGAGAAACAATTACGCAGGATCCTCAGTCTGTTCCCTAGTGTCATTTTGAAGTTCCTGCCATTTTCACTTTACAACCGTGTTCTAGCTTATACCTCCCCATTTATATGTATGGAGTGTTTTTTCCTAATGTAAAGAATCTTTGTGTTCCTAACAAGCGATTTGAAGGACGGCTTTTACACACATTTTTGTCTTAGATCTGAGATGTGAAGAGACGTTTATTCATCTAGCACAAAAGGAAATATTTGCAGGAGAAAATTTTACTCTGGTTTCTCAGCCTGGTTCCTAGTGCCGGTTTGAAGTTCCTGCAGTTTTCGCCGTAAAACCGAGTTGGAGCCAGTGCCTCCACATATATGTATGAAGTGTAGATTGCAACTGAAAAGAAACTTTGTGTTCCCAAACAGCTAGGTGAAGTTCGGCTTTCACACTCATGTTTCTCTCAGATCTGAGCAAGTGGAGAGACGATTGTTAAGCTAGCACAAATGGAACGGGTTGCATGTGAATCTTTAATTCTGGTTTCTCAGACTGTTTCCTCGTTTGGGTTTGAAGTTCCTGCAGTTTCCACTGTAAAACCGATTTTGAGCTGTACCTCCCCATATAAATGTATGGTGTATAGATTTAAACTGAAAAGGAACTTTGTGTTACCAACATGCTAGTTGAATTATGGCTTTCACACAAACTTTTCCCTCACAACTGAGCATGTGGAGAGACATTTGTTCATCCAGCACAATGAGAAAGGGCTGCAGAAAAAGTTATTTCTCCCATTTCTCAGTCTGTTTCCAAGTGCCCGTTTGAAGTTCCTGTTGTTTTCACAATAAAACAGATTTGGAGGTATTACATCCCCATATATATATCTAGAGTGTAGTTTGCAACTGAAAAGTAACTTTGTGTTCCACACAAGCTAGGTGAAGAATGGCTTTCACACACAATTTTCTCTCAGATCTAAGCATGTGGAGAGACGTTTGTTCATCTACCACAAAGGGAATGGGCTGCAGGAGAAACTTTTACTCTAGATTCTCAGACTGTTTCCTAGTGTCTGTTTCAAGTTCTTTCAGTTTTCACTGCAAAACAGTTTTGGGGCGTTTACATCCCCATATATAAAAATGGTGTGTAGTTTGCAACTGAAAAGAAACTTTGGGTTCCTAAAAAGCTATTTGAAAGACTGCTTACACACACACTTATGTCTCAGAACTGAGATGTGGAGAGACGTTCCTTCATCTAGCTCAAAGGGAACGGGTTGCAAGAGGAAATTTTACTCTGTTTTCTCAGCCTGTTTCCTAGTGCCCGTTTGAATTTCCTGCAGTTCTCAATGGAAAACCGAGTTGGAGCTAGTAACTCCCCATATATGTATGAAGTGTAGATGGCAACTGAACAGTATCTTTGTGTTCCAAACAAGTTATGTGTAAGATGGCTTTCACACACTTATATTTCTCAGAACTGAGCATGTGGAGAGACTTTTGTTCATCTAGCACAATGGGAAATGCCTGAAGGAGAAGCATTTACTCTCGTTTCTGTGTCTGTTTCCTAGTGTCGGTTTGAAATTCCTGCAGTTTTCAGAGTAAATCCGAGTTGGAACTAACATCCCATATATTTTTATGGAGTGTAGTTTGCAACTGAAAAGAATGTTTGTGTTCCCAACAAGCTAGTTGTAGGACGGCTTTCACACACAATTACCTCTCAGAACGGAGCATGTGGATTGACGTTCGTTCAACACGCACAAAGGGAACGAGTTGCAGGAGAAACTTTTACAGTCGTTTCTCAGCCTGTTTCCTAGTGCAGGATGGAGGTTCCTGCAATATTCACTGTAAAACGGATTTGGAGCTAGTACCTTCCAATATATATTTATGGAGTGCAGTTTGCAACTGAAAGGAAACTTTGTGTTCCGAACAAGATAGGTAAAGTACGGCTTTCACACACAATTATCCCTCAGATCTGAGCATGTGTTGAGACGTTTGTTCATCTAACACAAAGGGAAAGTTTTTCAGGAAAAACTTTTGCAGTCGATTCTCAGCCTGTTTCTAAGTGACTGTTTGATGTTCCTGCAGTTCTCACTGTTAAACCGAGGTGGAGCTAGTTCCTCCCCATATAAATATATGGAGTGTAGTTTGAAACTGAAAAGGAACTTGGTCTTCCCAACATGCTAGTTGAAGGACGGCATTCACACAAACATTTCCCTCAGAACTGAGCATGTGGGGATACGTTCGTTCATCTAGCCCAAAATGAACGGGATGCGGGAGAAACTTTACTCTGCTTTCTCGGCCTGTTTCCTAGTGCCGGTTGTATGTTCTTGCAATTTTCACTGTAACACCGAGTCTGAGCTGGTACCTCCCAATATATATGTATGTAGTGAAGTATGCATTTGAAAAGAAACTTAGGGTTCCCAACAAGCTTGGTGAAGGACGGCTTTCACTCAAAATATCTCCCAGAAATTAGCATGTTTAGACAGGTTAGTTCATCTATCACATAGGGAACGGGTTGCATGAGAAACATTTACTCAGGATTCTCAGTCTGTTTCCTAGTGTCATTTTGAAGTTCCTGCAGTTTTCACTTTACAACCGTGTTCTAGCTTATACCTCCCCATTTATATGTATGGAGTGTATTTTGCAAATGAAAAGAATCTTTGTGTTCCTAACAAGCGATTTGAAGGACGGCTTTTACACACACTTTTGTCTCAGAACTGAGATGTTAAGAGACGTTTATTCATCTAGCACAAAGGGAACTGTTTGCAGGAGAAAATTTTACTCTGGTTTCTCAGCCTGGTTCCTAGTGCCAGTTTGAAGTTCCTGCAGTTTTTACCGTAAAACCAAGTTGGAGCTAGTGCCTCCACATATATGTATGGAGTGTAGATTGCAACTGAATAGAAACTTTGTGTTCCAAACAAGGCACATGTAAGACGGCTTTCATACACATATATCTCTCAGAACTGAGCATGTGGAGAGACGTTTGTTCATCTAGCACAATGGGAAAAGTCTTCAGGAGAAATTTTACTCTCGTTTCTCAGTCTGTTTCCTTGTGCCTGTTTGAAGTTCCTGCAGTTTTCACAGTAAAACTGAGTTGGGACTAACACCCCATATATATTTATGGAGTGTAGGTTGCAAATGAATAGTATCCTTGTGTTCCCAACAAGCTTGTTGAAGGACTGCTTTCACACACAATTATCTCTCAGAAAGAAGCATGTGGAGTGACGTTCGTTCAACACTCACAAAGGGAAGGAGTTGCAGGAGAAACACTTACAGTCATTTCTCAGCCTGTTTCCTAGTGCCAGATGGAGGTACCTGCAATACTCACTGTAAAACGGTGTTGGGGCTAGTATCTTCCATTATGTATGTATGGATTGTAGTTTGCAATGAAAAGAAACTTTGTGTTCCTAACATGATAGGTGAAGGACGGCTTTCACACAGAGATGTCTCTCAGAACTGAGCAAGTGGAGAGACATTCGTTCATCTAGCACAAAAGCAACGGTTGGCATGGGAAAATTTAATTCTGGTTTCTCGGACTGTTTCCTTGTTCGGGTTGAAGTTCCTGCAGTTTCCACTGTAAAACCGAGCTGGAGCTAGTAATTCCCATATATATTTTTGGAGTGTAGTTAGATCCTGAAAAGGAAATTTGTGTTCCCAACTTGCTAGGTGAAATACGGCTTTCACAAACGCTTATCCCTCAGAACTGAGCATGCGGAGAGACTTTTGTTCATCTAGCACAAAATAAAAGGGTTGCAGGAGAAACTTTATTCTGCTTTCTCAGCCCGTTTCCTAGTGCCGTTTGGATGTTCTTGCAATTTTCACTGTAACACCGAGTTTGAGCTTCTACCTCACAATACAAATGTATGTAGTGAAGTTTGAAACTGAAGACAAACTTTGTGTTCCCAAAAAGCTAGGTGAAGGACGGCTTTAACTCACAAATATCTCCCAGAAATGAGCATGTTTAGACACGTTAGTTCATCTAGCACAAAGGAATGGGCTGCAGGGGAAATCATTATTCAAGATTCTCAGTATATTTCCTAGTTTCAGTTTGAAGTTCCTACAGTTTTCACTGTACAAACGTGTTCTAGCTTCTACCACCCCATATGTATGTATGGAGTGTAGTTTACAACTGAAAAGAAACTTTGTGTTCCTAGCCAGTTATTTGAAGGACGGCATTCACAAACACTTATCTCTCAGAACTGAGATGTGGAGAGAAGTTCCTTCATCTAGCTCAAAGGGAATGGGTTGCAAGAGAAAATTTTACTCTGGTTTCTCAGCCTGGTTCCTGGTGCCGGTTGGAATTTCCTGCAATTTTCACTGGAAAATCGAGTTGGAGCTTGTACCTCCTCATATATATATGGAGTGTAGATTGCAACTGAAACGAATCACTGTGTTTCAAACAAGCTACGTGTAAGAAGGCTTTCACACACATATATATCTCAGAACAGAGCATGTGGATAGACGTTTGTTCATCAAGCACAATGGGAAATGTCTGCAGGAAAAGCTTTTGCTCTCGTTTCTCATTCTGTTTCCTAGTGCCGGATTGAAGTACCTGCAGTTTTCACAGTAAAACATGGTTGGAACTAGTAACAACCCATATAAATATACGGATTGTAGTTTGAAACTGAAAAGAATTTTTGTGTTCTCAACAAGCTAGGTGAAGGCTGGCTTTCACACACACATATCTCTCAGAACCGATCATGTTGAGTGACGTTCGTTCAACTCGCACAAAGTGAACGAGTTGCAGGAGAAATGTTTACAGTCATTTCTCAGCCTGTTTCCAATTGCCTGACAGAAGTTCCTGCAATTTTCACTGTAAAACCGAGTTGGAGCTAGTACCTTCCTATAAATATGCATGGAGTATAGTTGGCAAATAAAAAGAAACTTTGTGTTCCAAACAAGATATGTAAATTATGGCTTTCACACACAATTATCTCTCAGAACTGAGCATGTGGAGAGACTTTTGTTCATCTAGCACAAATGGAATATTTTTCTGGAAAAACTTTTGTTGCAGTTTCTCAGCCTGTTTCTAAGTGCCTGTTTGACGTTCCTGCAGTTCTCACTGTTAAAACGATTTGGAGCTAGTTCCTCCCTTATAAATGTATGGAGTGTAGTTGGAAAATGAAAAGGAACTTTGTGTTCCCAACATGCTAGGTGAAGGACGGCTTTCACACACACTTATCCCTTAGAACTGAGCTTGTGGATAGACGTTCATTCATCTAGCCCAAAATGAACGGGATGCGGGAGAAACTTTACTCTGCTTTCTCGGCCTGTTTCCTAGTGCCGGTTGTATGTTCTTGCAATTTTCACTGTAACACTGAGTTTGAGCTTGTACCTCCCAATATATATGTATGTAGTGAAGTATGCATGTGAAAAGAAACTTTGTGTTCCCAACAAGCTTGGTGAAGGACGGCTTTCACTCAAAATATCTCCCAGAAATTAGCATGTTTAGAGAGGTTAGTTCATCTAGCACGTAGGGAACGGGCTGCATGAGAAACATTTACTCAGGATTCTCAGTCTGATTCCTAGTGTCATTTGAAGTTCCTGCAATTTTCACTGTAAAACCGTGATCTAGCTTATACCTCCCCATTTATATGTATGGAGTGTATTTTCCAAATGAAAAGAATCTTTGTGTTCCTAACAAGCGATTTGAAGGACGGCTTTTACACACACTTTTGTCTCAGAACTGAGATGTGAAGAGACGTTTATTCATCTAGCCAAAGGGAAATATTTGCAGGAGAAAATTTTACGCTGGTTTCTCAGCCTGGTTCCTAGTGCCGGTTTGAAGTTCCTGCAGTTTTCGCCATAAAACCGAGTTGGAGCCAGTGCCTCCACATATATGTATGAAGTGTAGATTGCAACTGAAAAGAAACTTTGTGTTCCCAAACAGCTAGGTGAAGTTCGGCTTTCACACTCATGTTTCTCTCAGATCTGAGCAAGTGGAGAGACGATTGTTAAGCTAGCACAAATGGAACGGGTTGCATGTGAATCTTTAATTCTGGTTTCTCAGACTGTTTCCTCGTTTGGGTTTGAAGTTCCTGCAGTTTCCACTGTAAAACCGATTTTGAGCTGTACCTCCCCATATAAATGTATGGTGTATAGATTTAAACTGAAAAGGAACTTTGTGTTACCAACATGCTAGTTGAATTATGGCTTTCACACAACTTTTCCCTCACAACTGAGCATGTGGAGAGACATTTGTTCATCCAGCACAATGAGAAAGGGCTGCAGAAAAAGTTATTTCTCCCATTTCTCAGTCTGTTTCCAAGTGCCCGTTTGAAGTTCCTGTTGTTTTCACAATAAAACAGATTTGGAGGTATTACATCCCCATATATATATCTAGAGTGTAGTTTGCAACTGAAAAGTAACTTTGTGTTCCACACAAGCTAGGTGAAGAATGGCTTTCACACACAATTTTCTCTCTAAACTAAGCATGTTTAGAGACGTTTGTTCATCTACCACAAAGGGAATGGGCTGCAGGAGAAACTTTTACTCTAGATTCTCAGACTGTTTCCTAGTGTCTGTTTCAAGTTCTTTCAGTTTTCACTGCAAAACAGTTTTGGGGCGTTTACATCCCCATATATAAAAATGGTGTGTTGTTTGCAACTGAAAAGAAACTTTGGGTTCCTAAAAAGCTATTTGAAAGACTGCTTACACACACACTTATGTCTCAGAACTGAGATGTGGAGAGACGTTCCTTCATCTAGCTCAAAGGGAACGGGTTGCAAGAGGAAATTTTACTCTGTTTTCTCAGCCTGTTTCCTAGTGCCCGTTTGAATTTCCTGCAGTTCTCAATGGAAAACCGAGTTGGAGCTAGTACCTCCCCATATATGTATGAAGTGTAGATGGCAACTGAACAGTATCTTTGTGTTCCAAACAAGTTATGTGTAAGATGGCTTTCACACACTTATATTTCTCAGAACTGAGCATGTGGAGAGACTTTTGTTCATCTAGCACAATGGGAAATGCCTGAAGGAGAAGCATTTACTCTCGTTTCTGTGTCTGTTTCCTAGTGTCGGTTTGAAATTCCTGCAGTTTTCAGAGTAAATCCGAGTTGGAACTAACATCCCATATATTTTTATGGAGTGTAGTTTGCAACTGAAAAGAATGTTTGTGTTCCCAACAAGCTAGTTGTAGGACGGCTTTCACACACAATTACCTCTCAGAACGGAGCATGTGGATTGACGTTCGTTCAACACGCACAAAGGGAACGAGTTGCAGGAGAAACTTTTACAGTCGTTTCTCAGCCTGTTTCCTAGTGCAGGATGGAGGTTCCTGCAATATTCACTGTAAAACGGATTTGGAGCTAGTACCTTCCAATATATATTTATGGAGTGCAGTTTGCAACTGAAAGGAAACTTTGTGTTCCGAACAAGATAGGTAAAGTACGGCTTTCACACACAATTATCCCTCAGATCTGAGCATGTGTTGAGACGTTTGTTCATCTAACACAAAGGGAAAGTTTTCAGGAAAAACTTTTGCAGTCGATTCTCAGCCTGTTTCTAAGTGACTGTTTGATGTTCCTGCAGTTCTCACTGTTAAACCGAGGTGGAGCTAGTTCCTCCCCATATAAATATATGGAGTGTAGTTTGAAACTGAAAAGGAACTTGGTCTTCCCAACATGCTAGTTGAAGGACGGCATTCACACAAACATTTCCCTCAGAACTGAGCATGTGGGGATACGTTCGTTCATCTAGCCCAAAATGAACGGGATGCGGGAGAAACTTTACTCTGCTTTCTCGGCCTGTTTCCTAGTGCCGGTTGTATGTTCTTGCAATTTTCACTGTAACACCGAGTCTGAGCTGGTACCTCCCAATATATATGTATGTAGTGAAGTATGCATTTGAAAAGAAACTTAGGGTTCCCAACAAGCTTGGTGAAGGACGGCTTTCACTCAAAATATCTCCCAGAAATTAGCATGTTTAGACAGGTTAGTTCATCTATCACATAGGGAACGGGTTGCATGAGAAACATTTACTCAGGATTCTCAGTCTGTTTCCTAGTGTCATTTTGAAGTTCCTGCAGTTTTCACTTTACAACCGTGTTCTAGCTTATACCTCCCCATTTATATGTATGGAGTGTATTTTGCAAATGAAAAGAATCTTTGTGTTCCTAACAAGCGATTTGAAGGACGGCTTTTACACACACTTTTGTCTCAGAACTGAGATGTTAAGAGACGTTTATTCATCTAGCACAAAGGGAACTGTTTGCAGGAGAAAATTTTACTCTGGTTTCTCAGCCTGGTTCCTAGTGCCAGTTTGAAGTTCCTGCAGTTTTTACCGTAAAACCAAGTTGGAGCTAGTGCCTCCACATATATGTATGGAGTGTAGATTGCAACTGAATAGAAACTTTGTGTTCCAAACAAGGCACATGTAAGACGGCTTTCATACACATATATCTCTCAGAACTGAGCATGTGGAGAGACGTTTGTTCATCTAGCACAATGGGAAAAGTCTTCAGGAGAAATTTTACTCTCGTTTCTCAGTCTGTTTCCTTGTGCCTGTTTGAAGTTCCTGCAGTTTTCACAGTAAAACTGAGTTGGGACTAACACCCCATATATATTTATGGAGTGTAGGTTGCAAATGAATAGTATCCTTGTGTTCCCAACAAGCTTGTTGAAGGACTGCTTTCACACACAATTATCTCTCAGAAAGAAGCATGTGGAGTGACGTTCGTTCAACACTCACAAAGGGAAGGAGTTGCAGGAGAAACACTTACAGTCATTTCTCAGCCTGTTTCCTAGTGCCAGATGGAGGTACCTGCAATACTCACTGTAAAACGGTGTTGGGGCTAGTATCTTCCATTATATATGTATGGATTGTAGTTTGCAATGAAAAGAAACTTTGTGTTCCTAACATGATAGGTGAAGGACGGCTTTCACACAGAGATGTCTCTCAGAACTGAGCAAGTGGAGAGACATTCGTTCATCTAGCACAAAAGCAACGGTTGGCATGGGAAAATTTAATTCTGGTTTCTCGGACTGTTTCCTTGTTCGGGTTGAAGTTCCTGCAGTTTCCACTGTAAAACCGAGCTGGAGCTAGTAATTCCCATATATATTTTTGGAGTGTAGTTAGATCCTGAAAAGGAAATTTGTGTTCCCAACTTGCTAGGTGAAATACGGCTTTCACACACGCTTATCCCTCAGAACTGAGCATGCGGAGAGACTTTTGTTCATCTAGCACAAAATAAAAGGGTTGCAGGAGAAACTTTATTCTGCTTTCTCAGCCCGTTTCCTAGTGCCGTTTGGATGTTCTTGCAATTTTCACTGTAACACCGAGTTTGAGCTTCTACCTCACAATACAAATGTATGTAGTGAAGTTTGAAACTGAAGACAAACTTTGTGTTCCCAAAAAGCTAGGTGAAGGACGGCTTTAACTCACAAATATCTCCCAGAAATGAGCATGTTTAGACACGTTAGTTCATCTAGCACAAAGGAATGGGCTGCAGGGGAAATCATTATTCAAGATTCTCAGTATATTTCCTAGTTTCAGTTTGAAGTTCCTACAGTTTTCACTGTACAAACGTGTTCTAGCTTCTACCACCCCATATGTATGTATGGAGTGTAGTTTACAACTGAAAAGAAACTTTGTGTTCCTAGCCAGTTATTTGAAGGACGGCATTCACAAACACTTATCTCTCAGAACTGAGATGTGGAGAGAAGTTCCTTCATCTAGCTCAAAGGGAATGGGTTGCAAGAGAAAATTTTACTCTGGTTTCTCAGCCTGGTTCCTGGTGCCGGTTGGAATTTCCTGCAATTTTCACTGGAAAATCGAGTTGGAGCTTGTACCTCCTCATATATATATGGAGTGTAGATTGCAACTGAAACGAATCACTGTGTTTCAAACAAGCTACGTGTAAGAAGGCTTTCACACACATATATATCTCAGAACAGAGCATGTGGATAGACGTTTGTTCATCAAGCACAATGGGAAATGTCTGCAGGAAAAGCTTTTGCTCTCGTTTCTCATTCTGTTTCCTAGTGCCGGATTGAAGTACCTGCAGTTTTCACAGTAAAACATGGTTGGAACTAGTAACAACCCATATAAATATACGGATTGTAGTTTGAAACTGAAAAGAATTTTTGTGTTCTCAACAAGCTAGGTGAAGGCTGGCTTTCACACACACATATCTCTCAGAACCGATCATGTTGAGTGACGTTCGTTCAACTCGCACAAAGTGAACGAGTTGCAGGAGAAATGTTTACAGTCATTTCTCAGCCTGTTTCCAATTGCCTGACAGAAGTTCCTGCAATTTTCACTGTAAAACCGAGTTGGAGCTAGTACCTTCCTATAAATATGCATGGAGTATAGTTGGCAAATAAAAAGAAACTTTGTGTTCCAAACAAGATATGTAAATTATGGCTTTCACACACAATTATCTCTCAGAACTGAGCATGTGGAGAGACTTTTGTTCATCTAGCACAAATGGAATATTTTTCTGGAAAAACTTTTGTTGCAGTTTCTCAGCCTGTTTCTAAGTGCCTGTTTGACGTTCCTGCAGTTCTCACTGTTAAAACGATTTGGAGCTAGTTCCTCCCTTATAAATGTATGGAGTGTAGTTGGAAAATGAAAAGGAACTTTGTGTTCCCAACATGCTAGGTGAAGGACGGCTTTCACACACACTTATCCCTTAGAACTGAGCTTGTGGATAGACGTTCATTCATCTAGCCCAAAATGAACGGGATGCGGGAGAAACTTTACTCTGCTTTCTCGGCCTGTTTCCTAGTGCCGGTTGTATGTTCTTGCAATTTTCACTGTAACACTGAGTTTGAGCTTGTACCTCCCAATATATATGTATGTAGTGAAGTATGCATGTGAAAAGAAACTTTGTGTTCCCAACAAGCTTGGTGAAGGACGGCTTTCACTCAAAATATCTCCCAGAAATTAGCATGTTTAGAGAGGTTAGTTCATCTAGCACAGTAGGGAACGGGCTGCATGAGAAACATTTACTCAGGATTCTCAGTCTGATTCCTAGTGTCATTTGAAGTTCCTGCAATTTTCACTGTAAAACCGTGATCTAGCTTATACCTCCCCATTTATATGTATGGAGTGTATTTTCCAAATGAAAAGAATCTTTGTGTTCCTAACAAGCGATTTGAAGGACGGCTTTTACACACACTTTTGTCTCAGAACTGAGATGTGAAGAGACGTTTATTCATCTAGCCAAAGGGAAATATTTGCAGGAGAAAATTTTACGCTGGTTTCTCAGCCTGGTTCCTAGTGCCGGTTTGAAGTTCCTGCAGTTTTCGCCATAAAACCGAGTTGGAGCCAGTGCCTCCACATATATGTATGAAGTGTAGATTGCAACTGAAAAGAAACTTTGTGTTCCCAAACAGCTAGGTGAAGTTCGGCTTTCACACTCATGTTTCTCTCAGATCTGAGCAAGTGGAGAGACGATTGTTAAGCTAGCACAAATGGAACGGGTTGCATGTGAATCTTTAATTCTGGTTTCTCAGACTGTTTCCTCGTTTGGGTTTGAAGTTCCTGCAGTTTCCACTGTAAAACCGATTTTGAGCTGTACCTCCCCATATAAATGTATGGTGTATAGATTTAAACTGAAAAGGAACTTTGTGTTACCAACATGCTAGTTGAATTATGGCTTTCACACAAACTTTTCCCTCACAACTGAGCATGTGGAGAGACATTTGTTCATCCAGCACAATGAGAAAGGGCTGCAGAAAAAGTTATTTCTCCCATTTCTCAGTCTGTTTCCAAGTGCCCGTTTGAAGTTCCTGTTGTTTTCACAATAAAACAGATTTGGAGGTATTACATCCCCATATATATATCTAGAGTGTAGTTTGCAACTGAAAAGTAACTTTGTGTTCCACACAAGCTAGGTGAAGAATGGCTTTCACACACAATTTTCTCTCAGATCTAAGCATGTGGAGAGACGTTTGTTCATCTACCACAAAGGGAATGGGCTGCAGGAGAAACTTTTACTCTAGATTCTCAGACTGTTTCCTAGTGTCTGTTTCAAGTTCTTTCAGTTTTCACTGCAAAACAGTTTTGGGGCGTTTACATCCCCATATATAAAAATGGTGTGTAGTTTGCAACTGAAAAGAAACTTTGGGTTCCTAAAAAGCTATTTGAAAGACTGCTTACACACACACTTATGTCTCAGAACTGAGATGTGGAGAGACGTTCCTTCATCTAGCTCAAAGGGAACGGGTTGCAAGAGGAAATTTTACTCTGTTTTCTCAGCCTGTTTCCTAGTGCCCGTTTGAATTTCCTGCAGTTCTCAATGGAAAACCGAGTTGGAGCTAGTAACCTCCCCATATATGTATGAAGTGTAGATGGCAACTGAACAGTATCTTTGTGTTCCAAACAAGTTATGTGTAAGATGGCTTTCACACACTTATATTTCTCAGAACTGAGCATGTGGAGAGACTTTTGTTCATCTAGCACAATGGGAAATGCCTGAAGGAGAAGCATTTACTCTCGTTTCTGTGTCTGTTTCCTAGTGTCGGTTTGAAATTCCTGCAGTTTTCAGAGTAAATCCGAGTTGGAACTAACATCCCATATATTTTTATGGAGTGTAGTTTGCAACTGAAAAGAATGTTTGTGTTCCCAACAAGCTAGTTGTAGGACGGCTTTCACACACAATTACCTCTCAGAACGGAGCATGTGGATTGACGTTCGTTCAACACGCACAAAGGGAACGAGTTGCAGGAGAAACTTTTACAGTCGTTTCTCAGCCTGTTTCCTAGTGCAGGATGGAGGTTCCTGCAATATTCACTGTAAAACGGATTTGGAGCTAGTACCTTCCAATATATATTTATGGAGTGCAGTTTGCAACTGAAAGGAAACTTTGTGTTCCGAACAAGATAGGTAAAGTACGGCTTTCACACACAATTATCCCTCAGATCTGAGCATGTGTTGAGACGTTTGTTCATCTAACACAAAGGGAAAGTTTTTCAGGAAAAACTTTTGCAGTCGATTCTCAGCCTGTTTCTAAGTGACTGTTTGATGTTCCTGCAGTTCTCACTGTTAAACCGAGGTGGAGCTAGTTCCTCCCCATATAAATATATGGAGTGTAGTTTGAAACTGAAAAGGAACTTGGTCTTCCCAACATGCTAGTTGAAGGACGGCATTTCACACAAACATTTCCCTCAGAACTGAGCATGTGGGGATACGTTCGTTCATCTAGCCCAAAATGAACGGGATGCGGGAGAAACTTTACTCTGCTTTCTCGGCCTGTTTCCTAGTGCCGGTTGTATGTTCTTGCAATTTTCACTGTAACACCGAGTCTGAGCTGGTACCTCCCAATATATATGTATGTAGTGAAGTATGCATTTGAAAAGAAACTTAGGGTTCCCAACAAGCTTGGTGAAGGACGGCTTTCACTCAAAATATCTCCCAGAAATTAGCATGTTTAGACAGGTTAGTTCATCTATCACATAGGGAACGGGTTGCATGAGAAACATTTACTCAGGATTCTCAGTCTGTTTCCTAGTGTCATTTTGAAGTTCCTGCAGTTTTCACTTTACAACCGTGTTCTAGCTTATACCTCCCCATTTATATGTATGGAGTGTATTTTGCAAATGAAAAGAATCTTTGTGTTCCTAACAAGCGATTTGAAGGACGGCTTTTACACACACTTTTGTCTCAGAACTGAGATGTTAAGAGACGTTTATTCATCTAGCACAAAGGGAACTGTTTGCAGGAGAAAATTTTACTCTGGTTTCTCAGCCTGGTTCCTAGTGCCAGTTTGAAGTTCCTGCAGTTTTTACCGTAAAACCAAGTTGGAGCTAGTGCCTCCACATATATGTATGGAGTGTAGATTGCAACTGAATAGAAACTTTGTGTTCCAAACAAGGCACATGTAAGACGGCTTTCATACACATATATCTCTCAGAACTGAGCATGTGGAGAGACGTTTGTTCATCTAGCACAATGGGAAAAGTCTTCAGGAGAAATTTTACTCTCGTTTCTCAGTCTGTTTCCTTGTGCCTGTTTGAAGTTCCTGCAGTTTTCACAGTAAAACTGAGTTGGGACTAACACCCCATATATATTTATGGAGTGTAGGTTGCAAATGAATAGTATCCTTGTGTTCCCAACAAGCTTGTTGAAGGACTGCTTTCACACACAATTATCTCTCAGAAAGAAGCATGTGGAGTGACGTTCGTTCAACACTCACAAAGGGAAGGAGTTGCAGGAGAAACACTTACAGTCATTTCTCAGCCTGTTTCCTAGTGCCAGATGGAGGTACCTGCAATACTCACTGTAAAACGGTGTTGGGGCTAGTATCTTCCATTATATATGTATGGATTGTAGTTTGCAATGAAAAGAAACTTTGTGTTCCTAACATGATAGGTGAAGGACGGCTTTCACACAGAGATGTCTCTCAGAACTGAGCAAGTGGAGAGACATTCGTTCATCTAGCACAAAAGCAACGGTTGGCATGGGAAAATTTAATTCTGGTTTCTCGGACTGTTTCCTTGTTCGGGTTGAAGTTCCTGCAGTTTCCACTGTAAAACCGAGCTGGAGCTAGTAATTCCCATATATATTTTTGGAGTGTAGTTAGATCCTGAAAAGGAAATTTGTGTTCCCAACTTGCTAGGTGAAATACGGCTTTCACACACGCTTATCCCTCAGAACTGAGCATGCGGAGAGACTTTTGTTCATCTAGCACAAAATAAAAGGGTTGCAGGAGAAACTTTATTCTGCTTTCTCAGCCCGTTTCCTAGTGCCGTTTGGATGTTCTTGCAATTTTCACTGTAACACCGAGTTTGAGCTTCTACCTCACAATACAAATGTATGTAGTGAAGTTTGAAACTGAAGACAAACTTTGTGTTCCCAAAAAGCTAGGTGAAGGACGGCTTTAACTCACAAATATCTCCCAGAAATGAGCATGTTTAGACACGTTAGTTCATCTAGCACAAAGGAATGGGCTGCAGGGGAAATCATTATTCAAGATTCTCAGTATATTTCCTAGTTTCAGTTTGAAGTTCCTACAGTTTTCACTGTACAAACGTGTTCTAGCTTCTACCACCCCATATGTATGTATGGAGTGTAGTTTACAACTGAAAAGAAACTTTGTGTTCCTAGCCAGTTATTTGAAGGACGGCATTCACAAACACTTATCTCTCAGAACTGAGATGTGGAGAGAAGTTCCTTCATCTAGCTCAAAGGGAATGGGTTGCAAGAGAAAATTTTACTCTGGTTTCTCAGCCTGGTTCCTGGTGCCGGTTGGAATTTCCTGCAATTTTCACTGGAAAATCGAGTTGGAGCTTGTACCTCCTCATATATATATGGAGTGTAGATTGCAACTGAAACGAATCACTGTGTTTCAAACAAGCTACGTGTAAGAAGGCTTTCACACACATATATATCTCAGAACAGAGCATGTGGATAGACGTTTGTTCATCAAGCACAATGGGAAATGTCTGCAGGAAAAGCTTTTGCTCTCGTTTCTCATTCTGTTTCCTAGTGCCGGATTGAAGTACCTGCAGTTTTCACAGTAAAACATGGTTGGAACTAGTAACAACCCATATAAATATACGGATTGTAGTTTGAAACTGAAAAGAATTTTTGTGTTCTCAACAAGCTAGGTGAAGGCTGGCTTTCACACACACATATCTCTCAGAACCGATCATGTTGAGTGACGTTCGTTCAACTCGCACAAAGTGAACGAGTTGCAGGAGAAATGTTTACAGTCATTTCTCAGCCTGTTTCCAATTGCCTGACAGAAGTTCCTGCAATTTTCACTGTAAAACCGAGTTGGAGCTAGTACCTTCCTATAAATATGCATGGAGTATAGTTGGCAAATAAAAAGAAACTTTGTGTTCCAAACAAGATATGTAAATTATGGCTTTCACACACAATTATCTCTCAGAACTGAGCATGTGGAGAGACTTTTGTTCATCTAGCACAAAGGGAACATTTTTCTGGAAAAACTTTTGCTGCAGTTTCTCAGCCTGTTTCTAAGTGCCTGTTTGACGTTCCTGCAGTTCTCACTGTTAAAACGATTTGGAGCTAGTTCCTCCCTTATAAATGTATGGAGTGTAGTTGGAAAATGAAAAGGAACTTTGTGTTCCCAACATGCTAGGTGAAGGACGGCTTTCACACACACTTATCCCTTAGAACTGAGCTTGTGGATAGACGTTCATTCATCTAGCCCAAAATGAACGGGATGCGGGAGAAACTTTACTCTGCTTTCTCGGCCTGTTTCCTAGTGCCGGTTGTATGTTCTTGCAATTTTCACTGTAACACTGAGTTTGAGCTTGTACCTCCCAATATATATGTATGTAGTGAAGTATGCATGTGAAAAGAAACTTTGTGTTCCCAACAAGCTTGGTGAAGGACGGCTTTCACTCAAAATATCTCCCAGAAATTAGCATGTTTAGAGAGGTTAGTTCATCTAGCACATAGGGAACGGGCTGCATGAGAAACATTTACTCAGGATTCTCAGTCTGATTCCTAGTGTCATTTGAAGTTCCTGCAATTTTCACTGTAAAACCGTGATCTAGCTTATACCTCCCCATTTATATGTATGGAGTGTATTTTCCAAATGAAAAGAAATCTTTGTGTTCCTAACAAGCGATTTGAAGGACGGCTTTTACACACACTTTTGTCTCAGAACTGAGATGTGAAGAGACGTTTATTCATCTAGCCAAAGGGAAATATTTGCAGGAGAAAATTTTACGTTGGTTTCTCAGCCTGGTTCCTAGTGCCGGTTTGAAGTTCCTGCAGTTTTCGCCATAAAACCGAGTTGGAGCCAGTGCCTCCACATATATGTATGAAGTGTAGATTGCAACTGAAAAGAAACTTTGTGTTCCCAAACAGCTAGGTGAAGTTCGGCTTTCACACTCATGTTTCTCTCAGATCTGAGCAAGTGGAGAGACGATTGTTAAGCTAGCACAAATGGAACGGGTTGCATGTGAATCTTTAATTCTGGTTTCTCAGACTGTTTCCTCGTTTGGGTTTGAAGTTCCTGCAGTTTCCACTGTAAAACCGATTTTGAGCTGTACCTCCCCATATAAATGTATGGTGTATAGATTTAAACTGAAAAGGAACTTTGTGTTACCAACATGCTAGTTGAATTATGGCTTTCACACAAACTTTTCCCTCACAACTGAGCATGTGGAGAGACATTTGTTCATCCAGCACAATGAGAAAGGGCTGCAGAAAAAGTTATTTCTCCCATTTCTCAGTCTGTTTCCAAGTGCCCGTTTGAAGTTCCTGTTGTTTTCACAATAAAACAGATTTGGAGGTATTACATCCCCATATATATATCTAGAGTGTAGTTTGCAACTGAAAAGTAACTTTGTGTTCCACACAAGCTAGGTGAAGGAATGGCTTTCACACACAATTTTCTCTCAGATCTAAGCATGTGGAGAGACGTTTGTTCATCTACCACAAAGGGAATGGGCTGCAGGAGAAACTTTTACTCTAGATTCTCAGACTGTTTCCTAGTGTCTGTTTCAAGTTCTTTCAGTTTTCACTGCAAAACAGTTTTGGGGGCGTTTACATCCCCATATATAAAAATGGTGTGTAGTTTGCAACTGAAAAGAAACTTTGGGTTCCTAAAAAGCTATTTGAAAGACTGCTTACACACACACTTATGTCTCAGAACTGAGATGTGGAGAGACGTTCCTTCATCTAGCTCAAAGGGAACGGGTTGCAAGAGGAAATTTTACTCTGTTTTCTCAGCCTGTTTCCTAGTGCCCGTTTGAATTTCCTGCAGTTCTCAATGGAAAACCGAGTTGGAGCTAGTAACTCCCCATATATGTATGAAGTGTAGATGGCAACTGAACAGTATCTTTGTGTTCCAAACAAGTTATGTGTAAGATGGCTTTCACACACTTATATTTCTCAGAACTGAGCATGTGGAGAGACTTTTGTTCATCTAGCACAATGGGAAATGCCTGAAGGAGAAGCATTTACTCTCGTTTCTGTGTCTGTTTCCTAGTGTCGGTTTGAAATTCCTGCAGTTTTCAGAGTAAATCCGAGTTGGAACTAACATCCCATATATTTTTATGGAGTGTAGTTTGCAACTGAAAAGAATGTTTGTGTTCCCAACAAGCTAGTTGTAGGACGGCTTTCACACACAATTACCTCTCAGAACGGAGCATGTGGATTGACGTTCGTTCAACACGCACAAAGGGAACGAGTTGCAGGAGAAACTTTTACAGTCGTTTCTCAGCCTGTTTCCTAGTGCAGGATGGAGGTTCCTGCAATATTCACTGTAAAACGGATTTGGAGCTAGTACCTTCCAATATATATTTATGGAGTGCAGTTTGCAACTGAAAGGAAACTTTGTGTTCCGAACAAGATAGGTAAAGTACGGCTTTCACACACAATTATCCCTCAGATCTGAGCATGTGTTGAGACGTTTGTTCATCTAACACAAAGGGAAAGTTTTTCAGGAAAACTTTTGCAGTCGATTCTCAGCCTGTTTCTAAGTGACTGTTTGATGTTCCTGCAGTTCTCACTGTTAAACCGAGGTGGAGCTAGTTCCTCCCCATATAAATATATGGAGTGTAGTTTGAAACTGAAAAGGAACTTGGTCTTCCCAACATGCTAGTTGAAGGACGGCATTCACACAAACATTTCCCTCAGAACTGAGCATGTGGGGATACGTTCGTTCATCTAGCCCAAAATGAACGGGATGCGGGAGAAACTTTACTCTGCTTTCTCGGCCTGTTTCCTAGTGCCGGTTGTATGTTCTTGCAATTTTCACTGTAACACCGAGTCTGAGCTGGTACCTCCCAATATATATGTATGTAGTGAAGTATGCATTTGAAAAGAAACTTAGGGTTCCCAACAAGCTTGGTGAAGGACGGCTTTCACTCAAAATATCTCCCAGAAATTAGCATGTTTAGACAGGTTAGTTCATCTATCACATAGGGAACGGGTTGCATGAGAAACATTTACTCAGGATTCTCAGTCTGTTTCCTAGTGTCATTTTGAAGTTCCTGCAGTTTTCACTTTACAACCGTGTTCTAGCTTATACCTCCCCATTTATATGTATGGAGTGTATTTTGCAAATGAAAAGAATCTTTGTGTTCCTAACAAGCGATTTGAAGGACGGCTTTTACACACACTTTTGTCTCAGAACTGAGATTTGAAGAGACGTTTATTCATCTAGCACAAAGGGAACTGTTTGCAGGAGAAAATTTTACTCTGGTTTCTCAGCCTGGTTCCTAGTGCCAGTTTGAAGTTCCTGCAGTTTTTACCGTAAAACCAAGTTGGAGCTAGTGCCTCCACATATATGTATGGAGTGTAGATTGCAACTGAATAGAAACTTTGTGTTCCAAACAAGGCACATGTAAGACGGCTTTCATACACATATATCTCTCAGAACTGAGCATGTGGAGAGACGTTTGTTCATCTAGCACAATGGGAAAAGTCTTCAGGAGAAATTTTACTCTCGTTTCTCAGTCTGTTTCCTTGTGCCTGTTTGAAGTTCCTGCAGTTTTCACAGTAAAACTGAGTTGGGACTAACACCCCATATATATTTATGGAGTGTAGGTTGCAAATGAATAGTATCCTTGTGTTCCCAACAAGCTTGTTGAAGGACTGCTTTCACACACAATTATCTCTCAGAAAGAAGCATGTGGAGTGACGTTCGTTCAACACTCACAAAGGGAAGGAGTTGCAGGAGAAACACTTACAGTCATTTCTCAGCCTGTTTCCTAGTGCCAGATGGAGGTACCTGCAATACTCACTGTAAAACGGTGTTGGGGCTAGTATCTTCCATTATATATGTATGGATTGTAGTTTGCAATGAAAGAAACTTTGTGTTCCTAACATGATAGGTGAAGGACGGCTTTCACACAGAGATGTCTCTCAGAACTGAGCAAGTGGAGAGACATTCGTTCATCTAGCACAAAAGCAACGGTTGGCATGGGAAAATTTAATTCTGGTTTCTCGGACTGTTTCCTTGTTCGGGTTGAAGTTCCTGCAGTTTCCACTGTAAAACCGAGCTGGAGCTAGTAATTCCCATATATATTTTTGGAGTGTAGTTAGATCCTGAAAAGGAAATTTGTGTTCCCAACTTGCTAGGTGAAATACGGCTTTCACACACGCTTATCCCTCAGAACTGAGCATGCGGAGAGACTTTTGTTCATCTAGCACAAAATAAAAGGGTTGCAGGAGAAACTTTATTCTGCTTTCTCAGCCCGTTTCCTAGTGCCGTTTGGATGTTCTTGCAATTTTCACTGTAACACCGAGTTTGAGCTTCTACCTCACAATACAAATGTATGTAGTGAAGTTTGAAACTGAAGACAAACTTTGTGTTCCCAAAAAGCTAGGTGAAGGACGGCTTTAACTCACAAATATCTCCCAGAAATGAGCATGTTTAGACACGTTAGTTCATCTAGCACAAAGGAATGGGCTGCAGGGGAAATCATTATTCAAGATTCTCAGTATATTTCCTAGTTTCAGTTTGAAGTTCCTACAGTTTTCACTGTACAAACGTGTTCTAGCTTCTACCCACCCCATATGTATGTATGGAGTGTAGTTTACAACTGAAAAGAAACTTTGTGTTCCTAGCCAGTATTTGAAGGACGGCATTCACAAACACTTATCTCTCAGAACTGAGATGTGGAGAGAAGTTCCTTCATCTAGCTCAAAGGGAATGGGTTGCAAGAGAAAATTTTACTCTGGTTTCTCAGCCTGGTTCCTGGTGCCGGTTGGAATTTCCTGCAATTTTCACTGGAAAATCGAGTTGGAGCTTGTACCTCCTCATATATATATGGAGTGTAGGTTTCAACTGAAACGAATCACTGTGTTTCAAACAAGCTACGTGTAAGAAGGCTTTCACACACATATATATCTCAGAACAGAGCATGTGGATAGACGTTTGTTCATAAAGCACAATGGGAAATGTCTGCAGGAAAAGCTTTTGCTCTCGTTTCTCATTCTGTTTCCTAGTGCTGGATTGAAGTACCTGCAGTTTTCACAGTAAAACATGGTTGGAACTAGTAACAACCCATATAAATATACGGATTGTAGTTTGAAACTGAAAAGAATTTTGTGTTCTCAACAAGCTAGGTGAAGGCTGGCTTTCACACACACATATCTCTCAGAACCGATCATGTTGAGTGACGTTCGTTCAACTCGCACAAAGTGAACGAGTTGCAGGAGAAATGTTTACAGTCATTTCTCAGCCTGTTTCCAATTGCCTGACAGAAGTTCCTGCAATTTTCACTGTAAAACCGAGTTGGAGCTAGTACCTTCCTATAAATATGCATGGAGTATAGTTGGCAAATAAAAAGAAACTTTGTGTTCCAAACAAGATATGTAAATTATGGCTTTCACACACAATTATCTCTCAGAACTGAGCATGTGGAGAGACTTTTGTTCATCTAGCACAAAGGGAACATTTTTCTGGAAAAAACTTTTGCTGCAGTTTCTCAGCCTGTTTCTAAGTGCCTGTTTTGACGTTCCTGCAGTTCTCACTGTTAAAACGATTTTGGAGCTAGTTCCTCCTTATAAATGTATGGAGTGTAGTTGGAAATGAAAAGGAACTTTGTGTTCCCAACATGCTAGGTGAAGGACGGCTTTCACACACACTTATCCCTTAGAACTGAGCTTGTGGATAGACGTTCATTCATCTAGCCCAAAATGAACGGGAATGCGGGAGAAACTTTACTCTGCTTTCTCGGCCTGTTTCCTAGTGCCGGTTGTATGTTCTTGCAATTTTCACTGTAACACTGAGTTTGAGCTTGTACCTCCCAATATATATGTATGTAGTGAAGTATGCATGTGAAAAGAAACTTTGTGTTCCCAACAAGCTTGGTGAAGGACGGCTTTCACTCAAAATATCTCCCAGAAATTAGCATGTTTAGAGAGGTTAGTTCATCTAGCACATAGGGAACGGGCTGCATGAGAAACATTTACTCAGGATTCTCAGTCTGATTCCTAGTGTCATTTGAAGTTCCTGCAATTTTCACTGTAAAACCGTGATCTAGCTTATACCTCCCCATTTATATGTATGGAGTGTATTTTCCAAATGAAAAGAATCTTTGTGTTCCTAACAAGCGATTTGAAGGACGGCTTTTACACACACTTTTGTCTCAGAACTGAGATGTGAAGAGACGTTTATTCATCTAGCCAAAGGGAAATATTTGCAGGAGAAAATTTTACGCTGGTTTCTCAGCCTGGTTCCTAGTGCCGGTTTGAAGTTCCTGCAGTTTTCGCCATAAAACCGAGTTGGAGCCAGTGCCTCCACATATATGTATGAAGTGTAGATGGCAACTGAAAAGAAACTTTGTGTTCCCAAACAGCTAGGTGAAGTTCGGCTTTCACACTCATGTTTCTATCAGATCTGAGCAAGTGGAGAGACGATTGTTAAGCTAGCACAAATGGAACGGGTTGCATGTGAATCTTTAATTCCGGTTTCTCAGACTGTTTCCTCGTTTGGGTTTGAAGTTCCTGCAGTTTCCACTGTAAAACCGATTTTGAGCTGTACCTCCCCATATTAATGTATGGTGTATAGATTTAAACTGAAAAGGAACTTTGTGTTCCCAACATGCTAGTTGAAGTATGGCTTTCACTGCACATTTATCCCTCACAACTGAGCATGTGGAGAGACATTTGTTCATCTAGCACAATGAGAAAGGGCTGCAGAAAAAGTTTTTCTCCCGTTTCCCAGACTGTTTCCAAGTGCCCGTTTGAAGTTCCAGTTGTTTTCACAATAAAACAGATTTGGAGGTATTACATCCCCATATATATATCTAGAGTGTAGTTTGCAACTGAAAAGTAACTTTGTGTTCCACACAAGCTAGGTGAAGGAATGGCTTTCACACACAATTTCTCTCAGATCTAAGCATGTGGAGAGTCGTTTGTTCATCTACCACAAAGGGAATGGGCTGCAGGAGAAACTTTTACTCTAGATTCTCAGACTGTTTCCTAGTGTCTGTTTTCAAGTTCTTTCAGTTTTCACTGCAAAACAGTTTTTGGGGCGTTTACATCCCCATATATAAAAATGGTGTGTAGTTTGCAACTGAAAAGAAACTTTGGGTTCCTAAAAAGCTATTTGAAAGACTGCTTACACACACACTTATGTCTCAGAACTGAGATGTGGAGAGACGTTCCTTCATCTAGCCTCAAAGGGAACGGTTTGCAAGAGGAAATTTTACTCTGTTTTCTCAGCCTGTTTCCTAGTGCCCGTTTGAATTTCCTGCAGTTCTCAATGGAAAACCGAGTTGGAGCTAGTAACTCCCCATATATGTATGAAGTGTAGATGGCAACTGAACAGTATCTTTGTGTTCCAAACAAGTTATGTGTAAGATGGCTTTCACACACTTATATTTCTCAGAACTGAGCATGTGGAGAGACTTTTGTTCATCTAGCACAATGGGAATGCCTGAAGGAAGAAGCATTTACTCTCGGTTTCTGTGTCTGTTTCCTAGTGTCGGTTTGAAATTCCTGCAGTTTTCAGAGTAAATCCGAGTTGGAACTAAACATCCCATATATTTTTATGGAGTGTAGTTTGCAACTGAAAAGAATGTTTGTGTTCCCAACAAGCTAGTTGTAGGACGGCTTTTCACACACAATTTACCTCTCAGAACGGAAGCATGTGGAGTGACGTTCGTTCAACACGCACAAAGGGAACGAGGTTGCAGGAGAACTTTTACAGTCGTTTCTCAGCCTGTTTCCTAGTGCAGGATGGATGGTTCCTGCCAATATTCACTGTAAAACGGATTTTGGAGCTAGTACCTTCCAATATATATTTATGGAGTGCAGTTTGCAACTGAAAGGAAACTTTGTGTTCCGAACAGATAGGTAAAAGTACGGCTTTCACACACAATTATCCCTCAGATCTGAGCATGTGTTGAGACGTTTGTTCATCTAACACAAAGGGAAAGTTTTTCAGGAAAACTTTTGCAGTCGATTCTCAGCCTGTTTCTAAGTGACTGTTTGATGTTCCTGCAGTTCCTCACTGTTAAACCGAGGTGGAGCTAGTTTCCTCCCCATATAAATATATGGAGTGTAGTTGAAACTGAAAAGGAACTTGGTCTTCCCAACATGCTAGTTGAAGGACGGCAGTTCACACAAACATATCCCTCAGAATCTGAGCATGTGGAGATACGTTCGTTCATCTAGCCCAAAATGAACGGGATGGCGGGAGAAACTTTACTCTGCTTTCTCGGCCTGTTTCCTAGTGCCGGTTGTATGTTCTTGCAATTTTCACTGTACAACACCGAGTCTGAGCTGGTACCATCCCAATATATATGTATGTAGTGAAGTATGCATGTGAAAAGAAACTTTGGGTTCCCAACAAGCTTGGTGAAGGACGGCTTTCACTCAAAATATCTCCCAGAATTAGCATGTTTAGACAGGTTAGTTCATCTAGCACATAGGGAACGGGCTTGCATGGAGAAACATTTACTCAGGATTCTCAGTCTGTTTCCTAGTGTCATTTTGAAGTTCCTGGCAGTTTTCACTGTAACAACCGTGTTCTAGCTTATACCTCCCCATTTATATGTATGGAGTGTATTTTCCAAATGAAAAGAATCTTTGTGTTCCTAACAGCGATTTGAAGGACGGCTTTTACACACACTTTTGTCTCAGAACTGAGATTTGAAGAGACGTTTATTCATCTAGCACAAAGGGAACTGTTTGCAGGAGAAAATTTTACTCTGGTTTCTCAGCCTGGTTCCTAGTGCCAGTTTGAAGTTCCTGCAGTTTTTACCGTAAAACCAAGTTGGAGCTAGTGCCTCCACATATATGTATGGAGTGTAGATTGCAACAATGAATAGAAACTTTGTTCCAACAAGGCACATGTAAGACGGCTTTCATACACAGATATCTCTCAGAACTGAGCATGTGGAGAGACGTTGTTCATCTAGCACATGGGAAAGTCTTCAGGAGAATTTTACTCTCGTTTCTCAGTCTGTTTCCTTGTGCCTGTTTGAAGTTCCTGCAGTTTTCACAGTAAAAACTGAGTTGGGACTAACACCCCATATATTTATGGAGTGTAGGTTGCAATGAATAGTATCCTTGTGTTCCAACAAGCTTGTTGAAGGACTGCTTTCACACACAATTATCTCTCAGAGAAGAAGCATGTGGAGTGACGTTCGTTCAACACTCACAAAGGGAAGGAGTTGCAGGAGAAACACTTACAGTCATTTCTCAGCCTGTTTCCTAGTGCCAGATGGAGGTACCTGCAATACTCACTGAAAACGGTGTTGGGGCTAGTATCTTCCATTATATGTATGGATTGTAGTTTGCAATGAAAAGAAACTTTGTGTTCCTAACATGATAGGTGAAGGACGGCTTTCACACAGAGATGTCTCTCAGAACTGAGCAAGTGGAGAGACATTCGTTCATCTAGCAAAAAGCAAACGGTTGGCATGGGAAAATTTAATTCTGGTTTCTCGGACTGTTTCCTTGTTCGGGTGAGTTCCTGCAGTTTCCACTGTAAAACCGAGCTGGAGCTAGTAATTCCCAGATATATTTTGCCAGTGTAGTTAGATCCTGAAAAGGAAAATTTGTTGTTCCCAACTTGCTAGGGAAATACGGCTTTCACAACACGCTTATCCTCAGACTGAGCATGCGGAGAGACTTTTGTTCATCTAGCACAAAATAAAAGGGTTGCAGGAGAAACTTTATTCTGCTTTCTCAGCCCGTTTCCTAGTGCCGTTTGGATGTTCTTGCAATTTTCACTGTAACACCGAGTTTGAGCTTCTACCTCACAATACAAATGTATGTAGTGAAGTTTGAAACTGAAGACAAACTTTGTGTTCCCAAAAAGCTAGGTGAAGGACGGCTTTAACTCACAAATATCTCCCAGAAATGAGCATGTTTAGACACGTTAGTTCATCTAGCACAAAGGAATGGGCTGCAGGGGAAATCATTATTCAAGATTCTCAGTATATTTCCTAGTTTCAGTTTGAAGTTCCTACAGTTTTCACTGTACAAACGTGTTCTAGCTTCTACCACCCCATATGTATGTATGGAGTGTAGTTTACAACTGAAAAGAAACTTTGTGTTCCTAGCCAGTTATTTGAAGGACGGCATTCACAAACACTTATCTCTCAGAACTGAGATGTGGAGAGAAGTTCCTTCATCTAGCTCAAAGGGAATGGGTTGCAAGAGAAAATTTTACTCTGGTTTCTCAGCCTGGTTCCTGGTGCCGGTTGGAATTTCCTGCAATTTTCACTGGAAAATCGAGTTGGAGCTTGTACCTCCTCATATATATATGGAGTGTAGATTGCAACTGAAACGAATCACTGTGTTTCAAACAAGCTACGTGTAAGAAGGCTTTCACACACATATATATCTCAGAACAGAGCATGTGGATAGACGTTTGTTCATCAAGCACAATGGGAAATGTCTGCAGGAAAAGCTTTTGCTCTCGTTTCTCATTCTGTTTCCTAGTGCCGGATTGAAGTACCTGCAGTTTTCACAGTAAAACATGGTTGGAACTAGTAACAACCCATATAAATATACGGATTGTAGTTTGAAACTGAAAAGAATTTTTGTGTTCTCAACAAGCTAGGTGAAGGCTGGCTTTCACACACACATATCTCTCAGAACCGATCATGTTGAGTGACGTTCGTTCAACTCGCACAAAGTGAACGAGTTGCAGGAGAAATGTTTACAGTCATTTCTCAGCCTGTTTCCAATTGCCTGACAGAAGTTCCTGCAATTTTCACTGTAAAACCGAGTTGGAGCTAGTACCTTCCTATAAATATGCATGGAGTATAGTTGGCAAATAAAAAGAAACTTTGTGTTCCAAACAAGATATGTAAATTATGGCTTTCACACACAATTATCTCTCAGAACTGAGCATGTGGAGAGACTTTTGTTCATCTAGCACAAAGGAATTTTTCTGGAAAAACTTTTGTTGCAGTTTCTCAGCCTGTTTCTAAGTGCCTGTTTGACGTTCCTGCAGTTCTCACTGTTAAAACGATTTGGAGCTAGTTCCTCCCTTATAAATGTATGGAGTGTAGTTGGAAAATGAAAAGGAACTTTGTGTTCCCAACATGCTAGGTGAAGGACGGCTTTCACACACACTTATCCCTTAGAACTGAGCTTGTGGATAGACGTTCATTCATCTAGCCCAAAATGAACGGGATGCGGGAGAAACTTTACTCTGCTTTCTCGGCCTGTTTCCTAGTGCCGGTTGTATGTTCTTGCAATTTTCACTGTAACACTGAGTTTGAGCTTGTACCTCCCAATATATATGTATGTAGTGAAGTATGCATGTGAAAAGAAACTTTGTGTTCCCAACAAGCTTGGTGAAGGACGGCTTTCACTCAAAATATCTCCCAGAAATTAGCATGTTTAGAGAGGTTAGTTCATCTAGCACATAGGGAACGGGCTGCATGAGAACATTTACTCAGGATTCTCAGTCTGATTCCTAGTGTCATTTGAAGTTCCTGCAATTTTCACTGTAAAACCGTGATCTAGCTTATACCTCCCCATTTATATGTATGGAGTGTATTTTCCAAATGAAAAGAACTTTGTTCCTAACAAGCGATTTGAAGGACGGCTTTTACACACACTTTTGTCTCAGAACTGAGATGTGAAGAGACGTTTATTCATCTAGCCAAAGGGAAATATTTGCAGGAGAAAATTTTACGTGGTTTCTCAGCCTGGTTCCTAGTGCCGGTTTGAAGTTCCTGCAGTTTTCGCCATAAAACCGAGTTGGAGCCAGTGCCTCCACATATATGTATGAAGTGTAGATTGCAACTGAAAAGAAACTTTGTGTTCCCAAACAGCTAGGTGAAGTTCGGCTTTCACACTCATGTTTCTCTCAGATCTGAGCAAGTGGAGAGACGATTGTTAAGCTAGCACAAATGGAACGGGTTGCATGTGAATCTTTAATTCTGGTTTCTCAGACTGTTTCCTCGTTTGGGTTTGAAGTTCCTGCAGTTTCCACTGTAAAACCGATTTTGAGCTGTACCTCCCCATATAAATGTATGGTGTATAGATTTAAACTGAAAAGGAACTTTGTGTTACCAACATGCTAGTTGAATTGGCTTTCACACATTTTCCCTCACAACTGAGCATGTGGAGAGACATTTGTTCATCTAGCACAATGAGAAAGGGCTGCAGAAAAAGTTTTTCTCCCATTTCTCAGTCTGTTTCCAAGTGCCCGTTTGAAGTTCCTGTTGTTTTCACAATAAAACAGATTTGGAGGTATTACATCCCCATATATATATCTAGAGTGTAGTTTGCAACTGAAAAGTAACTTTGTGTTCCACACAAGCTAGGTGAAGATGGCTTTCACACACAATTTTCTCTCAGATCTAAGCATGTGGAGAGACGTTTGTTCATCTACCACAAAGGGAATGGGCTGCAGGAGAAACTTTTACTCTAGATTCTCAGACTGTTTCCTAGTGTCTGTTTCAAGTTCTTTCAGTTTTCACTGCAAAACAGTTTTGGGGCGTTTACATCCCCATATAAAAAATGGTGTGTAGTTTGCAACTGAAAAGAAACTTTGGGTTCCTAAAAAGCTATTTGAAAGACTGCTTACACACACACTTATGTCTCAGAACTGAGATGTGGAGAGACGTTCCTTCATCTAGCTCAAAGGGAACGGGTTGCAAGAGGAAATTTTACTCTGTTTTCTCAGCCTGTTTCCTAGTGCCCGTTTGAATTTCCTGCAGTTCTCAATGGAAAACCGAGTTGGAGCTAGTACTCCCCATATATGTATGAAGTGTAGATGGCAACTGAACAGTATCTTTGTGTTCCAAACAAGTTATGTGTAAGATGGCTTTCACACACTTATATTCTCAGAACTGAGCATGTGGAGAGACTTTTGTTCATCTAGCACAATGGGAAATGCCTGAAGGAGAAGCATTTATCTCGTTTCTGTGTCTGTTTCCTAGTGTCGGTTTGAAATTCCTGCAGTTTTCAGAGTAAATCCGAGTTGGAACTAACATCCCATATATTTTTATGGAGTGTAGTTTGCAACTGAAAAGAATGTTTGTGTTCCCAACAAGCTAGTTGTAGGACGGCTTTCACACACAATTACCTCTCAGAACGGAGCATGTGGATTGACGTTCGTTCAACACGCACAAAGGGAACGAGTTGCAGGAGAAACTTTTACAGTCGTTTCTCAGCCTGTTTCCTAGTGCAGGATGGAGGTTCCTGCAATATTCACTGTAAAACGGATTTGGAGCTAGTACCTTCCAATATATATTTATGGAGTGCAGTTTGCAACTGAAAGGAAACTTTGTGTTCCGAACAAGATAGGTAAAGTACGGCTTTCACACACAATTATCCCTCAGATCTGAGCATGTGTTGAGACGTTTGTTCATCTAACACAAAGGGAAAGTTTTTCAGGAAAAACTTTTGCAGTCGATTCTCAGCCTGTTTCTAAGTGACTGTTTGATGTTCCTGCAGTTTCACTGTTAAACCGAGGTGGAGCTAGTTCCTCCCCATATAAATATATGGAGTGTAGTTTGAAACTGAAAAGGAACTTGGTCTTCCCAACATGCTAGTTGAAGGACGGCTTTCACACAAACATTTCCCTCAGATCTGAGCATGTGGGATACGTTCGTTCATCTAGCCCAAAATGAACGGGATGCGGGAGAAACTTTACTCTGCTTTCTCGGCCTGTTTCCTAGTGCCGGTTGTATGTTCTTGCAATTTTCACTGTAACACCGAGTCTGAGCTGGTACCTCCCAATATATATGTATGTAGTGAAGTATGCATGTGAAAAGAAACTTGGGTTCCCAACAAGCTTGGTGAAGGACGGCTTTCACTCAAATATCTCCCAGAAATTAGCATGTTTAGACAGGTTAGTTCATCTAGCACATAGGGAACGGGTGCATGAGAAAATTACTCAGGATTCTCAGTCTGTTTCCTAGTGTCATTGAAGTTCCTGCAGTTTTCACTGTACAACCGTGTTCTAGCTTATACCTCCCCATTTATATGTATGGAGTGTATTTTCAAATGAAAAGAATCTTTGTGTTCCTAGCCAGTTATTGAAGGACGGCATTCACACACACTTTCTTCAGAACTGAGATGTGGGAGAGTTTTCCTTCATCTAGCTCAAAGGGAATGTTGCAAGGAGAAAATTTTACTCTGGTTCTCAGCCTGGTTCCTGGTGCCGGTTGGAATTTCCTGCAATTTTCACTGGAAAATCGAGTGGAGCTTGTACCTCCTCATATATATATGGAGTGTAGATTGCAACTGAAACGAATCACTGTGTTCAAACAAGCTACGTGTAAGAAGGCTTCACACACATATATATCTCAGAACAGAGCATGTGGATAGACGTTTGTTCATCAGCACAATGGGAAAGTCTGCAGGAAAAAGCTTTTTGCTCTCCGTTTTCTTCATTCTGTTTCCTAGTGCCGGATTGAAGTACCTGCAGTTTTCACAGTAAAACATGGTTTTGGAACTAGTAACAACCCCAATAAATATACGGATTTGTAGTTTGAAAACTGAAAAGAATTTTTGGTGTTCTCAACAAGCTAGGTGAAGGCTGGCTTTCACACACACATATCTCTCAGAACCGATCATGTTTGAGTGACGTTCGTTCAACTCGCACAAAGTGAACGAGTTGCAGGAGCAAATGTTTACAGTCATTTCTCAGCCTGTTTCCAATTGCCTGACAGAAGTTCCTGCAATTTTCACTGTAAAACCGAGTTGGAGCTAGTACCTTCCTATAATATGCATGGAGTATAGTTGGCAAAAAAAAAGAAACTTTGTGTTCCAAACAAGATTGTAATTATGGCTTTCACACCATTATCTCTCAGAACTGAAGCATGTGGAGAGCTTTTGTTCATCTAGCACAAAGGGAACATTTTTCTGGAAAACTTTTGCTGCAGTTTCTCACTTCTCAGCCTGTTTTTCTAGTGCCTGTTTGACGTTCCTGCAGTTCTCACTGTTAAAACGATTTGGAGCTAGTTCCTCCCTGTATAAATGTATGGAGTGTAGTTTGGAAACATGAAAGGAACTTTGTGTTCCCAACATGCTAGGTGAAGGACGGCTTTCACACACACTT